>NC_034413.1:65158801-65241216 GCF_002078875.1 Numida meleagris | reverse complement strand
AGCGCGGCCGGCGGACTCGGGCCGGCGCGGCGGCGGCGGGCTCACGCACGAGGGACGCTTAACCCCATCGCCAGCCTCGATAGCCACCCGGGTTCCTCCGGCTGCCGCGGCGGGGAGAGACGCCCGCCCCTCCGCCGCGCCGCCGCCAATAGCCGCGCGGAACGCTCCTGAGTTACGGCCGAGCCGACCAATTAGCGGCGCGCTGCCCGCCCTCATTGCTGCCGGCGAGTGGCGCCCCTCAGCGCCTAGGCGGGCACAGTCTCATCCAGAAGATGGCGACCAATCAGAGGTGCCGCTGCACTGACAGGCAGCCGCGATCACCAATAAGATCCCCAATCGGCGAGGAGACCGGCACAGCAGTCCCCGCCCCTTGTGGTCAGCCAGCGACCATTAGCGGCACGGCGGTACGCAGACAGACTGCAGCCACGGCTAATGGCAGTCGGGGAGCACCGCTCCCCGCCCCGGGTGGTGGTCAACCCTGTCTGGATCACAGCCACGGAAAGCTCGGCTGGAGAAGGCTGGGAGCTGTAGTCCCAGCTCGGCCTCTCAGCCTGGCCCCAGCCCGCGGCCCGAGCAGGGCACAACGCCGCACAGCTCCTCCACCCCGGAAGCGCGTCGCAAAGCTCGCGGCTGCCTGCGTGCGCGTGCGCGTTGTCGACGGCGCGTCACTTCCGGGCGGCGGCGTTTGAGTGCGGAGCCCGCCAAGGCGTGAGGCGCTGAGGGGCCGGGCCGGGGCCCGCTCCTAGGCTAGGGCTGAACTGTCGGGGGCTTCTTCTCAGTCTGCGCTCGCAGCAGGAAGACCCGCTCCGCTCACCCTAACGCTGGGGTACTGCGGCACATGAGCTGTGTAAGTCAAAAAACAAACAAACAAAAAAAAAACAATATAGCTCCTTGCCCCTGAGCAGGTGTGGAGGTGACTGTTTTCTCCGATAGCTCGTGGCAAAATTGTTACGTGATGCGTAGCACTGTAATGAGTGTCATTTTTTCTGTCTAACGGGTTATTCTTTTCAATTGCTGTATTCCAATGTCTTGTGTCGTCTTAAGATTTTTCTCTTTTTATTGGTGGAAGAATGGATTCTGTGATTTTCTTAATGCTTTGCATTCCTGTTAAGCCTCATGGAAAATACAGTTATGGAGCAGTGAAGAATATCAGAAGGAAATGTAAGTTAAATGCTTGGTGGTAACATCACTTTGTTTCAGGGGTCTGCTCTGCGCTGCGTGAAAATGCTGTACCTCATTAGTGGCCTATGAAATAAATGGTTGGTTTGTGTTATGACCATACCTTGTGATAGCCAGCAGCTATCGTGGAATGCAACGCTCGCATCAGACCTTGAAGTTCTCATCTCGTCCAGCCTACCAGTGTTTGAGGTGGTATCTTAAACAATTTGTGTCTCATCTCTCTGGAAAGATGAGTGTCTAGTGAAACAGAAACAGCAGTGACAGAACTCCGGGGTGTTTTTTGTTGTTTGTTTTTTGTTTAGTTCTCCTTTTATTAATATTTACCCTTCTCTTGTTCCTCAGTACTTACTTTTCCAAGTGATTTGTGAATTCAATGAATGCTCTAGGTGCTGGAGTAAGTTACTTTGAAATATGGCTGATTTCGTGTCTCATATATGAACAGACTTGTATTTTAAGAACAAGAGGAAAAAGTTTCAGCGCAACCATCTTTCTGTCGTTGTTTTCTTTTTCTTAGTAGTTCAGTTTCCTTTAAACGTTTGAGCGATTTTCTCATCTCAAATTCTTTCCTGGAAATCATAAGTACTGCATTAATATGCTAATAAAACTTACTCTGTTGTTAACTTTGCAAAAGTGGAAACTAAAATGCATTAACCAGTTTAGACATACGTTCTCAAAGATTCCCCCTTCAAAAATCTTTTAGCAGACCTGAAAGATAAGATTTACCTGTGCATAGAGCTTTTTATCCTGTTGCTCAGAAGTTCAGTGCTCCGTAATTTTTGCTCACTTTTTTCCCCGGCAGTGAATCATATTGTAATACTACAGATCTTCATTGTTCCTGCTTTTAAGAAGTGCGATCACTTTCCACTCTCTACTCCTGAGATTCTATGACAATTTCAGATTAATAGATGTTTACTCAATGAACCCCTGAATGAAAAGCTGCATCTCCACACCTAAACTTTAGGTCTCTTTTATCTGAGGAAAACCAAAGTTCCTGTGCTTGTAATCTAGAGGTGCGGGAGGGTTGTCATGATGCATTTTACAACATATTGGGGATACAGGAGTAAATGGGGTAAAAAAATAAGAGAAAACACATGCACTAATCCTTTATCTCTGTTCTTAGAGCTTCTGAATCTGTAATGGGTAGAACAGCAGGCGTAAACTGGCCTTCCTTATGGTGTCAAACTGTTTCTGCTACACTGTAACTTTAAAAATCTTGTGTTTATTTGATGAAATTACAAAATGCTGTGCATATTTGATCTATGTAAAATGAATTATGAATGACCACCTCTACCAAAGTAATTATATACAAGGTATTGATTTTTAGCTTAATTATTAATTTAAAAAAAAAAAAAAAAACCTATAAAAGGCCCGCATCCGTGATTCCAGTTTGGATTCTTGTTTTCATCCATGTATAGTAATATGTTTAGTGGTTTATACGTTGTGCAAAGGATAACAGTTCAAGGAGAATGTATTTCTTAGAATAGATTCTGTGGTAACAAGGCAGTCTGATGCAAAATAGAACCAAGTCTACAGTAACAGCAAATACAACCCTTATGCCTCAACTCTGAGTGTTGCTTAAAATCTTAAATTGTACTTTTTTTTTTTTCCTCCCGCATACTCCAGCAGAATAGTACAAGAAAATAGTTGTGGATACACACCAATCCATTGAGAAGTGGTAAAAGATGCCCAAGAAAGTAGCACAAAAGTTCTCATATATTGATATAATCTCATATAAACAAAAAAAATTTGCTCATTTTCCTTCTGGATTTCACTAGTCTGACCAGTGGAGCCAGTGACAGCATCCTCTGAAATCATCGTTTTGTTTTTTTTTCTGGGACTGTGCAATAGTTTAGTGGACTTACAGAACATTCAGGTCCTTATTTTTGGGATGTGTGTCTGTTTGCAAACTCTTTTGTCAGCAGTACTTCAGTAGTGCCAAATTCTTCTGCTACAGAGGGACAAATTCCTGTTAACTTCTTTTTGCAGCTCTCTAGTCTTATGTTTCTTTCACTTTCCTTTGGCTCACCCTGGCTTTAAGGTGATGTATGCTACCATCCATACTGTGGCAGCAAGAGGCAGCACTGCACTGAGCAAGTCTGGCTGTTTTGGAAAAACTTGCCCAATGGAAGGATTTCTTAGTTTTAGTAATCTGATAGCCCTTAGAAAGCCCTTGGAAGATGGAGCAGTATTCTCTTGTGCAGCAGTGCAGTTACAGCTAGATTTTCTTCACTGAAAAGAATGTAACTTTGGCTGGAAGATTGTACATCAAGTGATGTAGCTAAAAATTCATACACAGAATTAATGAATTTATTTCATGTTATTTCATCAGAATCTGTTTGTTTTACTCGCCAGTACTCCAGTGTATTAGAAGCAAGCTGTTGCAAACTCTGTCTTGCATGATCTTTCTTTACTACATTGATTACTTAAACCACTTCCATTGCCCCCAGGTGTATCTTACAATGTAACTAGTCAGTGCAAAAACCAGGTTATTTAGTCCTGCAGATCTTTGAAGTGAATGGCAACAGCTCAGTGCATTTCTTACGGGAAGTGTAATAATTCATCCTACCAAAGCATATCTGACTTCTGAGTTGCTTCAGAAATGCATAAGTTTCAAAAAATCTGAGCACAACATGTTCTTATAAAAATTTGATACCAAGCCTTGTAGGGCAATATCTGCTGTTGACAATACAAGAGACATATTTTGACTGATACTCTTTGTTCCTATGCTCATTAAGGTCTTGCTCCTTATACAGGCTGTGAATCCAAAATTAGACAATTAGGCAATGCAGGGTCAAAGACCTTTTCTTTATGTCCTGATGTAAGGTTTGTTCCTTTCCACGTGCTTAGTTGGTGTACTACTACTGAACAGTCTGATGTCTTTAAAAAAAGAAAATGAAGGTCTGTTAAGTTATAAGAGAACAAGAGCTAGTATTTTTTCTCTGGCCCTGTTCCTGTGGACAAAGTGAATGAGAATGTTTATGGATGTATTGTGTGCTTTATGATCGTTTATTTCTGAAACAAATAAAGATTCTGGTTTGGTTTGGTTTCTGCTGCTGGTTTGTTGTTTGTTTGGTTTTTTTGGCATATTTTGCCATTACTTTCTGATTTGACTCCTAGAGTTACAGGTTTTAGAGGACATATAGTACCCGTATCAAAAAGTAAAATGACCTCTTTGTAACTTCTCTGAAAAATATTTACTAAAATACTTACCTTTTAATGTCTCTAAGTAATCTGTATTTGAATGGTCAAAAACTATCATCATTAAATAGGGAACTTCTAAAAAGCTATTTCATGGCGTTTCAGAGGAAGTGATGCACGCCAACTTCTTCCAGTTGGAGTAGTTAGAATGTTTTATTGATAATAAGGTTGTGGGCTCTTTATCATCTGTATTATTTTGTACTTTCTAGAGATTTGGGAAGATGTGATACTTCATGAGACCAACCCTCAATCTGACTTTGTAGCTCAGGGGGGAAAAACCTCCCAGCTCTTGAAGATTACTAGGCTACTCCTCAGTGGGTGTCTTTGGAGTTTGCCTGTGTGTGTGCCAATTTAAGTAGATTTCTTGTGTCCAGCTAAACCTTGTTCCTTTTGCTAGACAGGTCCACCTCAGATCACTTTTAGTCAGATAAGCCAAAAGATGAAAATGAATCAATTTTAGGGAAAAAAAAAGTGATGTGCTTTCAAAGGCATTGTTATAAAAATAAATGTATTGATAAAACACAATGAAACACGTTCTGATACTGAGATCTCACCAGCTTTCCCTTACAATCTTGGTGACAATTTTGATATTGAAAACAGCATTCTTCCCCCACCTCCTTTGCTAAATGGCTCCTTTTTGGAAGTAGCTTCATGGGGGAAAACTCCCTCATTATACCCACATGTTGCCATAATTTTATTGGCTATAAAGAGAGATGAAGCTGATATGAAGCTTTACTGTACGTCTCTAATTCTAAATTAAGGCAGGCAGTTCTATGGCAACTTGATTTAGCTCTTTATCTATATGATAATACAAGTGAAGCTGTGCTACTTTTGAAATGGGAAGGATGTTTGAAATGTCTTGGATATTTTGCTTGTTTTGGGTAAGCGTTATCCAGGGAGATTGGTCTTCCTTATCAGAGGTTCACTGAATTACAACAACTTTATGACCATGCCTTTCTAACATAAGCATGGTTAGTATTGTGAGGATTTTTCTGACTGTCATATCTTGGAAGTTACTAATTAATATGGTGGTGATTCTGATGTTCTTCCTTTGTGATATGTTTTTTATAAATCAAATTGTCTTAAGTGACATCCATTAAAAGCCTAAACTGTTAGGTTTTAGGAAAAGGCAACTGATTAGTCTGAGTATTTTGTTTTCATTTATTCCTAGTGCTGTTAGTGTAAGGGCAGCTTATATGCAGATGTCAAGTATTTCAAGTTATCATTATACCATTAAGTTTTATTCTATAATGTATTGCAGACCTATCTTTTAAGTAAGGCATCTTTTTTGGTTTTGTTTCCTGTAGGTTCAAAATGGCTACTATGCTCCAGGATGCACATACGCTTGAAGCTACTTGTTCTGAAAATGTTGATGCTGAGCTGTCCTTTCTGCCTGAAAGACTGAGAAAGAAACTGCTTCCTTTTCAGGAGAAAGGCATCATATTTGCGCTTCAGAGGAGTGGCAGGTAAAATCTTTGTTATATCATAAGCTTGAAAGAATTATTCTAGATAAAAATTAATGAATGGTTACAAAAGTTATGCAAATACAGCAACACTTAGGTGTGTTATATTCTTTCTTTTAAATAAACTGTAACATAACATGGTTTAAAATGAGGTTGTTTTGTTTTTCTCCTCATGAAGGAGGGAGAAATATTTAATAGCGCAAAATCAGCTTGTAGTATCCAAGACCTCCACATATAGGAGGAGGCTGCTATCAGCGGGAGCATTCTTTTTGTGATGTTAATAGAGCAGTCTCAAAATAAGTTAATTCACATTTGCTTCTGTAGTTCTTAATGGCGTGGTAGATCTGTTAAGAGAATGACTAACAGATCTTGATGCATCTGTGTGGTATTCTATTTTAAACTTGGTACAATTCTGGCATGTCATCAGGGTGTTCTGGAACTCACTGAGCTGTAACAACCAAGCAGAAGACTTGCAGAGCGCTCAGTTAGCAAGTGCAGCAACTGATAGGGCAGGCATTCCACAATTAAGTATCCTATAAATCAGAAAAATACAACGGTGACTGGAAGTACTTTGCTAAGATCATGATACTGTGTTAAAAGGTCAAAGAAGTGGGAAGGAAGATGATATTTATGCTTTATAACTTTTAGAATATCTAAGCAATTGCAGCCTAAAGTGATGAAACTACTGTATGATATTCCTTTGGAAAGTAATGTCATCTTAGAGGTGTGGCACAAAAGAAGTGATTTGAGCTGAGGCTGTAAGGAAGTTTGAAGTTGTTTTCTGATAACCTCATCATCTTGCTGAAAACAGAAGGAATGGAGCCGAAGAGGGTTGCTTGCTAATATCTGTGAGCCTTTTGTGGAAGAAATGCGCATGCACTATAAAGATGAAAAATTGGAAAGGAAATGTTTATCATCAGTTCTTGCAGTTATATGGCACTTCTGATGAAGTTAATTTTCCTATAAAGTATTTCACTTTAATTCTGTTCATTTGGCCAAAACCCTTTGATAATGACAATATTTCTGTCTTCAGGGGACCAAGTAAGCCATCTACTTTATGCTGCCAGACGAGATAGCAGAGTAGAAAGATCTGTCCAGCTATTCAGGTGCAATCCTGAGATTCTAAAATCTTTATGCTGTGTTGGAATTAATTTTTCTGTGACCACTGGTCATATGGCTGACAGGTCGGTGACCCTGGGAACTAGCGACACATCAGTCTTTCCCTGTGTCAGGAAAGATCATGGAGCAGATCCTCCAGGCAGCTATGCTAAAGCACACAGGAGACAGGAAGGTGATACAGGAGAGCCAGCATGGCTTCACCAAGGGCAAATCTTGCTTGACCAACCTGGTGGCCTTTTATGATAGTGTCACTGCATCAGTGGACATGGGAAGAGCCACTGATGTCATCTATCTCGGCTTCAGTAAGGCTTTTGACATGGTACCCCCACAAGATCCTTCTCTCCAAATTGGAAGTGTGGATTTGATGGGTGGACTGTTCAATGGACAAAGAATTAGCTGCAGGCTCGAGTCCAGAGAGAGGTGGTCAATGGCTCAATGCCTGAATGGAGGTCAGTGGAGAGTGGTGTCCCCCAGGGGGATATCTTTGTCAGTGACATTGACACTGGGGTCGAGTGCAGCCTGAGCAAGTTTGCTGATGATACCAAGCTGTGGGGTGCAGTTGACACACCAGAGAGACGGGATGCCATTCAGAGGGACCTAGTCAAGCTTGAGCAGTGGGCCCAGGTGAACCTCATGAGGTTTGACAAATCCAAATGCAAGATCTTGCAGCTGGGTGAGGCAACGCTCACTACCAATATAAGCTGGGAGATGAAAGGATTGAGTGCAGCCCTGCCAAAAAAGACCTGGGGGTACTGGTGGGTGGGAAGCTGGACACAAGAGTACTGCGTTCAGATGTGGAGTCCTCAGTACAGGAGAGACATAGACCTGTTGGATCATGTCCAAAGAAGGGCCAGAAAAGTAATCCAGGGGTTGGAACACATCTCGTACGAGGACGGGGCAGAGCTGAGGCTGTTCAGCCTGTAGAAAAGAAGGCTCTGAGGTGACCTGATAGCAGCCTTTCGGTATCTGAAGGGGAGCAATGGGAAAGAAGGGGACAGACTCTTTAGTGGGTTCTGTGGTCAGAGAACAAGGGGAAATGCCTTAACGCTTAGAGAGGGCAGAGTTAGGTTGGGTATAAGGAAGAAATCTTTTACAGTGAGGGTGATGAGGCACTGGAACAGATTGCCCAGAGATGTGGTTGATGCCCCATCCCTGGAGACTTTGGAGGCAAGTCTGGATCGGGCCCTGGGCAACCTGACCTAGCTGTGCATGACCCTGTTCAATGCAGGGGAGCTGAGCTAGATGACCTTGAAAGGTCCCTTCCAGCTCTAAGGATTCTATGATTCTATGTACTTTTCTGCCGCACAGTGTGACTGTAAGAATAACTGTGTACAGTTTTAATGGATTACTAAGGTTTTGACAGAATAGGCAGCAAAGTTTGTATTTAAGAGTTGAATTTAATCTATCCAAAGCCCGAGGCTACCATATCTCAGTTGATCTGATGCTAGTAAGGGGAAGTAAAGTTTATATAATATGCAATTAAGATGCATTTATATATACAAATAATAAAATCAGACAAGAAAATATGTACGTGTATAGTTTCTTTAATGTTAATTTGTGTAGGCTAATGGATGTGTTTGAAAACATAATCCTTTGCAAGCTATTGTAGTATAGAGTTTCCTCAGGAAACTGCTTAACTAGATAAATTCAAATCAGGTATTTTTCTTTGAGAAGTAACAATTGCCTGCAATAGGTGTGTAGAAAGATTTGAAATGCCTAGGCTAATGGCTGGTGATGAGGCAGCAGGGTTGTTTCAATTAGGATTATGGGCTTAGTTTTTCTTTTCTTGAAACTTTTCATTAACAAAAGACTGAATGATATGACGCTGATGTTTTTACTATGACATGAGTATGAAAGTATTTTCATTATGACTGCAAGAAATGCCATTCACTGGCATAGCAAGTTCTGTGCATTAGCTGGGTCAAATTGGGGAACTGTTTGCACACGCTCACCTAGCCTCTAAAGTAAAATGTACTAAGTCAAACTTTCCTGAGGACTGTTTTTCAAAAGTCTGTGCCTTACTCAGATCTAATTTTCTTTTAATCCCAAAACAGAGAACAAGAGCCTTTGCTGCTTGTAGCTGAATTTTCTTATTAGTTTGTCAGCCTCTGGCTCACCCAAATCTCTCTCTTTTGTGCACTCATTAATGATTTAAGCATTCTTTCACTATTCCCTTTGGTATATTTTAACAAGGTCTGATGCTTTTCCATAAAAGTGTCTTTTCTAATTTTGAAAATATATGAACGTAGGACTTGAAGTAAGCAGTACGTGCATCTGGGCTTCTCTTTTCTCTCTCAGGCTATGCGCTCCCTGTGCAGTCATCACTTAATCCATGCTTTGCTGTAGTGGCAGGAAACTGGTGTAGAGAGAATTCTCTGTTGTTGGCTGTAGAGATTGAGTTAATGTTTTCTTAGGTTAGAGAAACTCCTAGCATGAAACAGGAACAAAAAACCTGTATATTCTTGAATGAAATATACGCTCTGAGATACTAATGGGGGCTGGGATTAATCTATTCATTTCCCCACAATTTCCCTAATAATGAGATAAATCACAACAGTATATTTGAGCTTACGATTCTTTAGTAAAAGTGAGGCAGAAGAGGCAGGCAGATGCTAGCTTTTTCACTAAATGCTCCAAAGGTGTTGTCTGGAGTGGCACGAACTGCCTCACGCTTTTCAAGAAAATAATAAAAATAATAATTCTAGAGCCAAGAAGACAGTGTATAGTTAAAGATAACGTACCTTTTTGCTTACAGACAGGCCTTGAACATGTAACTATGTGCCTTCTTACTCTTCACTAGAGATTGTTCTTCAGAAGTGTCCTTGAGAAGAGATGGAAGTCTTTGATTATAATCTAAAACATTAATGTGCAAAAAAGATCGGTGCACGCAAATTCTGTCCTTGAAAACTCTTCTATTTCTATGTTTTTCTTTCAGGAAAACTAACGTGTTTTAGGGAGCATAAATATGTATTTAAATGCTGTTTGCTTTAATTATGAATAATTTGCTCGTCCGCATACACTGTGAAAGTCAGAAGCATGCTCGTGTTTGAAAGCTAGCTCTCTTGCTGCTAACAAGCATAAACCATGTACCTAAATGCTTTATCAGATTTTATAATACAAGTTGTCAGCGTGTGATTTGCAAAACTATCAAACACTGCCTGCCTTCTTAATGGTATCTGTAAAAGATGCCTTCAGACACAGTTTTTTTTTTTTCCTAGAATAGTTGGCAGAAAAAATTGTTTAAGTTATCTTCCTTGTGGATGGGCAAGAAGAGTTGTTTAACACATATGAAATAAACTTTTTTTATTATAAATGCATGCCCAAAGAGTTTTTCTAGGGTAGTCTAATTCCCAGATGTTTTCTTCTCGCTTTCTTCCACAAGGTTCAATGTATACTAGTCCATTAATGTTGTAACCCCTATTTTCTAGAAAAAAAAAGTCTATAAATATTGGAATGCTCATTGTTACTCTTGCTAGTACCAGCACTTTGCTCCAGTGGTGACTCAAAGATATTTTCTTGTTTTTAATGCTAGCTTTATAAGTTAACGTACTACCTCTAAAGTGCATATTTACATGTTCTGAAGCGTGTGACATTTACTTTCCTATACATGCTGGCTTAAATTTGTCTATTGATTACAGATGCAGTAATATGGAAGTAAATGACAACAGATAGCAGTAACATGATATGCGAAGTACAGATCAGGCATTAAGAGTCATCAGTTTGATGAAAGGTTATTTGGTTAGGCAGATTGTTTTCCAGAGTAATAAAAATTGTTACATTATTTAATGTTGTTTTGAATAGTTAACTACAGGAACTCATTATGACAGTGAGTTTGTTACAGAATGTGTGTGTCACCTAGCATTACAGCAAGTCCGTTGGTTGCACTGCAAAACAATAGATTTGTTTTCCATTAACTGTGACTCTGAGCTCTAACAAGCTATACAGCAGAAGTGCATACACAAATCTTCATTAACTGAAACGTGTTTTGAGCTCAAAGATTTTATCAGTTTTTGTAGAAATTATTTTCTTCCTCCTATCTTCTTAGAGAAGACCAGAAAAGCAGAGATTCAGATCAGAAATCCTCGAAGTTGATGATCGTGGCTAAAGGTTCTAGCTCCATTTCCCTACATGAAGCACAGTGTATGTACAGTCACCTGAGGTTTTAGTAGTTGAATAATAGAAATGATAGTTCTTGGACTAATAGAAATTTTAAAATTCCTAGTCACAGTACATTGGTTTGTACGTCAGGAATTTCTCATGTAAGTCATATCTAAATTCTTTGACACATTGATGCACAGATGTCTTTAACTTTCCAGAATGGTGGTAGGAGGGGAAGAGAATGCATAGAAATTGAATCTGAGTGTCTGTGCATCGCAGTAGATGAACATTTTTTCCCTTTGAAATCCCAAATTCTCAGAAATCCTTGTTCTGAATCAGCTTTCTTTTATTTCATTAATTCTGTCTGAACGTATTAGAACTGTAGTCTGCGTGCTGGTGTGTGGAGGAGTGGAAAAGTTTCTTTTTATAGAATTCTTTAGACCACGAGGGAGACAAAGATCTTTGTTAATGTTCCTTTGTCTGGACTCTGAACAAAGTAGCCTCAATCAGGTTGATTTGCCTGTATTAGGCGTTGAGTAGCACAAAGTGTTTAATATCCTTAGGGTTTGAGAGGGTAATAGAGATATATTTCTAGTTTTTGGAATTTTATATAATAAGAGAAGGTATGGTTGACATTTGTTTCCATGCGAATTTTAATTGCTGCTAGTGCAACAAGTCCTTCTCTAGTATATTTTCGTTGTTTTCCCCTTTCATTCTTATTTTTATCATTTTTACTGAGTTTGTTCCTGATTTTTATCTTGTCAGTTGTTTTCTTCTCCTTTGGTATAGTGCCACTGTTGCCTTTTGTCTTGTTTTTGTTGTTATTTGTTTTTGAAGTTACCAGAGTTTTGCATTACTTTGCTTTTATCTTGATTACTTTTTGATTCGTGATTACTGACTGATTTCCTGGGATTCTGAGTGAGCGTTCTGACCGTCTCCTTGTAAGCACGTAACTAACGTCATTCTTACGTGTTGCAGGCAGGGATGCTGAATTGGTGTAATTACCAAATTGGATACCTGTGAAGGTGTGCAAATGTTGTAGTATCAATATTCTTGTTGTTAAACTTTTGACCATTTTGGTTTTAAGTTGGAAAGTTCAGAGGAGGATCTCCAAAATAAGAAAGTTGAAGATGATCCTCATTTCTTAAGGGAGATCTACTTACTTTCTCCACTTCTGTCACAATGACTTTGATAGATGCCAAATTAATTAAATTTGCATGTTTGAAAATGGAATTCCTTTAATATTCATTTTGTTGAATCATGCCTAGGAATATTTTTATGAATGTTTCATTTTTATTTTAATATGTGCTTTTGAAGTATTAAGTGATATCAACAAGTGCCTCCATTATCTCTGTCTCTTCAGATCAGAGAGAACTGGGAATAAGGATTAAGATGCAAAGAGATTAGTTCTTCTTCAGCTTTTGCAGTAAGGAATATCATTTGGGAAAGCAAATTTTATTGATTAAGTGATAATGAGTAACTAATTGTCATTAAAGGGCGTTACATTACATACTAGGCAAGAGCTACTTTGATTACAGGTATTTCAATCCTGTCAATATCTAGGTTAAAGTTTGTAGCCTAGATTGTCAGTAGTTGAAATTAGTTTATGTTATTCCATTTTGTTCCAATTAATTGATGTCAATTTTTCTTGCAGCAATTCAACTGGTGAATTGATTTGTGTCTGAACGGGTTTATAAGAAAAGTGGAGAGAGACTTCTTACTAGGCCCTTTAGTGATGGGGCAAGATGTAATGATTTTGGATTAAAAGAGTGTAGGTTTAGATTAGAGAATTTCTTCCTTCTGTCTATTCAGAGGGTAGTGAGGCACTGGAACGGGCTGCCCATGGAAGTTGTAGGTGCCCCATCGATGGAGGCGTTCAAGGCTGGGTTGGATGGGGCTTTGGGCATCCTGGTCTAGTGGGAGCATCCCTGGCCATAGCCTGGGAGGTGGGAGCAACTAGGTAGTCTGTCTTTAAGGTCCCTTCCAACCCAAACTATTCTGTGATTCTAAGTCTCTGAGTTTAAACTGAGCCTTGACCACTTTGGTTGATATGTGTTATTCCACGTATCCTTTTCCATACTGAAATATGCTGGCTAGTACACTCATGTAGCTCTCAAACCTTCATAAACACAGAGTATTTTAGATGTCTTATTCAGATACAGGTTGAGGAGTGTTGGAGAAAAGCCTGAGACTCTGCACGACCATTCTCCTTGATATTTCTTTAAAGAATTGGTAACACTGCAGATGTGGCATTTCAGTGCATCTTAGATTAGATTAGTGGTTGGTTTTTCATTATTTACTTTTTAAAAATACCTTAGGTAATTCAAGAGCGAGGGTATGATCTGGCTCAAATCTTCTGGGGCTCTATTTTTGGTTAAACAACCTTGATTATTTTTGCAAGAAAGTCATCTGTGTTCTAGTTTGAGGACTGAGTGCTGTGATTACTGACACACAAATGTAACGGTTGCTTGCGCACTTTTATATAAAAATACACTAAGTTCAGATTCCTTAAATAACCCTTGGTTAAGATGTTAGTGCTAAAGTGTCTGCTTGTGAGTAGGAGGTAAATTATATGTTGCAGCATTATATAAAACTGACTCACATGAGTAGGTGAGAATCTCAAGAATATCAGAACACCCACACTAGTGAAAGAAAGATGCAGGCTTCCTCTGTACAACATGTTCCAAAGGCTGCATTAACAGAACCAGCTTTAATTTGTTTCAGTAGTAACAGAATTTTTCAGTGTTTTAAGAAATCAAGTGCTACTGCTTTGACTGTTTGTCTTGGAAAATGCAACTGAAGGTGAAGGATTTTGTTCTGAAAAAGCTGCCGGCAGCTCTGACTATATTTTCTGGATAAATAGCTGCTGAAAATAAATCAAAAAGTTAAATTATCCCCACAAGCAAGCAATAATTATATTGGAACACTATATCCCCTTTAACTTTTAATCCACGATTTATGAGGAGGCAGAACTGTCTAGTTTAGAGAGAATATAATTGCAAAATATTTTTGTAGGTACAAGGAACGTACAGCACTGACTGCATGACTTACTAGGATTCTTATTTAACTAAGTATATAGGTTATATAGATCATAAAGTTAAACCTCAGACATATGCCAGTGTATTGTTAATCAGTATTTTTCCAAGAGTAAAGCTCAAAATTAGATTCTTTGTCTTTGTTCACATACCTTGCTGAAGTCATAATTAATACAACAAACTGCAATTGCTTTGTTTACTTGGTGATATTGCTAACATTTCTGAAGGATTGCCTGAGTGTAACCCAGACACACAGAAATAGAAATAATTATCATTTAAACATTTTTTCCTTCCTCAAAACTCATGTTATGAAACTGTTTCTGATGCAGACTGCTTCCTATGGCTGTGTGACATATGCCGCACAAGCTTAGCCTCAGTTTCCCTTCTGCTTCTCCAATGAACTCCTCTGCATAGAATTTTAAAGATCTGTTTCTCCTTATGCTTTACAAAGCTGGTTCAGTCTTCTTGACGTCAACATAACCATGAGCTCTTCCTGTGCTCTGTGAGGTTTGAAAAATTGTCATCCCTTCTGCCCTTCCTTCTTATTTCTGATTTTCCTCTAAGTTCTGATTTCTCTCCAGAATTTTCCACAGTAAGAATGTGCAAGTGCACCCTTGCTTGGTGCCTGATACCTTTACATGACCGTTCTGATAGTGTGTGCTAACTCTTGAATATCTGGTTCTGGGACTCTGATTCATTCAGTTTTGTGTGGTCCCTTAAATTATACTCTTAGGTGCTTGTATTCTCTTTTGTCTGGGTCAAAATTTAAAGTTTCGGACCTGTGTACGCTTGAGGTGAAGCAACAAGACTGCCTTTTTGCTCTTTCTTCTCTGCATGCATGTTCACCTGCCACGATGCTTTCTCTTAGTTTTATTTTAAAGTTAATACATCTTGAAAGGAAAAGGTGGTTAAGTCTTATGGAGATCAGACTGCATGGTTCCCTTCCATTAATGAAAGCTGCCGCTGTGTCCAAAGCCCACTGCTGACCCTACAACTGTGAAAGGTTTACTAATACCAGGAAGATTGGAGCAGAATGTGCAATGCACTGCAATGAGATTCTGATGTGTTCTGTTAGGAAAAAGTAGCGGAATTCCTTCACAAATGGACAGATTCAGATGCCAGCCTCAGGATTCACTATGAAGAAAGGAAACCTTTAGAAATGGGAAAGGAAATGGAGGGAGCTTGCCATTGACTGTGATGCTTTTTGCCTACTTGGACTTCTCTGATGAGGGGAAGTGTAACTGAGACATCTAAAATGATTTTTCCTGCTTTTCTGAAACTTTTGACCATGTGGGCTGAGCCTATAACAGGATGTGAAACTGCGTATCATAGCTCTGATTTTTATTCTTGGAGAGAGCTATTATTAAGGTGCCATATGAACAGATGGGATATGAATGATGAAGCTCAAATTGGGTAACTACCAGTTGAGAGGAAGTGACTAATTGGACTTCAGAGAACAAGAAGTCTGTCTTCTTGCAGTCAAAATATGTGAAACGAAAGTACGTATTTGTCCCTTCGTGTATGTGAAGATCTGTTTCTTTAGGTTCATCTTGACAGCTTGTCTAACTGCAGTAATATAGAACGTACTGAAGTTTGTTATAAATAGCGGCTGCATATTTTTAAGGTTACATAAAGCAAAATGTGGGGTATTTCTTTCTAACGCTTCTGTGCCACTGTCGGATATCTTATGAGCTCTGTATGATCTGGGCTATAATGATAGGGAAGTTCCATACACTTCTATACTAATTGCTGTGATTTTAAATGTGGGGACTCTTGGTGATTTCCCTCTCAGTGATATATGGTTTTTTTTGTGCCTTAAAGAGCAAATATTGGACTTCTTAGATGCTGTAACTACGTTGAGCGGTCATGTTCAAGACTTGTTCTGAGACTGAAATCTTCAGAGGATCGATGATCTGAAGTGCGTTAAGTCATAAAATCACTTGAGCGTTCTTAGTTTCCACATACATGTTTTATTCTACTTGTACCATAAATTCATCTTGTGTATCGCATCAAAACCTCTTCAGCTGTGTCAATAACATTTGTTAGGTGGCATAAATTAGCAATTTAAAAACTGTAGGACTTCGGAAATTTGACTATGAGTGGTGTGCGTCAAAGCAGCGACTCATGTTGCTAACTATCATAACAGAGGATGGAAGACATTCAGATACTCTTAACTGGAGCTTTAAAAAAAACAATTTTTGTGCACCTGATTCATATTAGTCCGTGATGTATGTAGTTAACGTTTAAATGACTAAACAATGTATGGCTTGCAGGTATAGGAAGAAAAGCCAGTAGTTTCCCCACTGCAGCCTTTGATTTTTACTACAAATTATTGTGGCAGAACAGGTGGGAGAGAACTAGATTTGAGAATTTATTGTTGAATTACAGTACTTTCAAAGAGATTCAGACTTAATAGGGTGGGAAGTGTATGTAGAAGTACCAGATCTTTGTAACTCTGTTAACAGAAACTGTACTGTCAGTTTGGGAACACAGAATTGGAGATCATCTGTGTCCTGAAGCCTGTGCTGCTGGAGGGGTCTATACTGATTCTCCCCAAAATTTGGATTCCACTTCGTAATTAATGATTTTGTTCCCCATGATTCTTCATGGATATCGTTATTAGTATAATTAAGAATATAATTCTGATTTCTAGCTTCAGTGTGTTAATAGGCTGAGTCTTCTACGTACCAGCACTATAGTGTGTTCTACCTCTGAAATTTTTCTTCTTCATAGATTTACAGAACAGGCGGAGATGGAACAAGCATTCCATTTCAGCTTTTCCTTTTGGAGATGAAGCAATCATATTTCTCTTGTTGTTTCCTGCCATGGGAAGCTCAGCTGTCCCTTAGTCTTTCTATTAGCTCTTTTCCACTTCTCTCTTGGCTTATATTTATCTTCTATGGGTGATCAAAATTGTATGTGCCATTCTGGATAGCACTGCTGCATAAGAAGTTTCACCTGAGACATATTAACTTGAAGTTAATAGGCACGAAAACAGAAGACACTGCGTGCAGAGTCTGAAAATAATTGAAAACAGTAAAACAGAACACCTTCCTGTTGTTCTGCAGATACTTAAGTCATCAAAGTGCAAATGGCTACAGGAAACTAACGAAAAAAAATCTTGTTTCATGGAAAAAAAATTCTGTTTCTGTGCTTGACATACTTTTAAGACTTTTTATTTTGATTGCTCTTAGCTTTTACTTGCCAGAGCAATTTGTAAATCACTGTGAACTTCTTTATTTTAGCTTGTTACTCTGAAAAATAGAGCGAAGGTCCAAGCAGTTGGTTTGCATGCACCAAAACACAGTGCAGTAGGACCTTGGGTATTCTCCTTTGATCTCTTTAAAATGTGTGGCTCACACCAAAGTAGATTTATTTCCTCTGTGTAGAAGATGCATGCCTAAAGTGACATAATTTTCATTACTGATACGACTCTGCTAAAATATAAGCTGATATACTGAGAAATGCTGTATTTGTCAGCTCAAGTTGGCAAGGAACATTTCTATTCCTGTTCTCTTTGCCACGTTTCCTTACTAGCAGATGCTATTGAATGCAATGTACTTTCAGATACTGCTGTATTTGTGCATTTGCTTTGATAACCTTTAGGATTAAATATAATATTAAAGGATGTTTTTAGTTTCATCTTGAGACGCCTCTGCTCTGTATGTAGCTGATTGCTGTACCCATTTTTTGTATTTAGGGAGTTACAACTAAAATTAATAATCCTCCAGCATTAGGTTGTTGTACATTCCACTCGATTTCAGTCTTCAAACAGTTTTTAAAAATTGATTAATCCACTGGAAGAAGTCGCCGCCTTTAAGAATCTGCAAGAATTATTTTCTAAAGTACAATTGAAGCAATTAGTATTAAATGGAAAAAAAAATCACTCTTTAAAGTAAGCAATACATGGCATTATTTAAAAATAGAATTGTGTATTAGTTGTCGGCAAATAAATGTCTTTACCCAGCTGCAAATCACAAACATAAAGGCTCCGCAATCTTGACTTGCCACTAAAAATAATTCTCTTCCTGCCTTTTTTTCCTTTGCCTGTGTGGATTTAGCAGTTACGTTTTGTTATGTTTTCTTTCTTTGTTTTGATCGCTCCATCCCAACCAGGTCTGAAGTGGAAAACATCTAAAAAGCTGAGGGTACTGTTACAAAGTGTATTACAAGTCGATAGCTCCTTATGGAAACTTAAGTCATATTATATGTATATATTTAATTATTTTTTGTGTTAGTTGAAAGAAAATCTTGAAGTTGGTTGGTGTTGAAATCTATACTTTCGGGTTGAATGAGCAAGCAGCAGTGTACCAGATTCCTCAGAATATCAAACTTAGGCAGCACATCAGATCTGGAAACTGCCACTGTGTGTTTTCTGCCACGCTTTGTATTTTGGCCCCAGGAATGTCCATCTTGGCCCCATGGCAAGATGTGTGTTATTGAATGTGATCACCGCTGATGTTGCTACTACTTTGAGTACCTGCATGAACTTCAAAACACCCAACATTGAAAAAGCAGTTCTGTACTATTTTAATAGGCTTCCAATATCAAAATACAGAATTTTAATATCTTGATACATTACATTTTGTTATAGATACAGAGACCTGGAAGGTCATCTCAATTTTTTTCACAGAAGGAACGTTTCATTTGAGTTGCTTGGTGCAGTGGGCGCACATCTACTCGTGTGGCAGAGGAGTAGAAGTTTGTTTTCTCAGAAGATGCATTGGCAGGGAACAAGCAATAAGGAATTCATCCAGAGCAATTCATCAAGGCTAATTTGTGTCTATGACTGAAAGCTACTGGGGATAAGAAGCAAAAACTCAAGGCAGAAGTCCTTGGGCTTTTTATTTTTCCCCTTGAATCAGATGGGAAACAAGCAGAGTGGCCTGTGAAGTTCATTCTCTCCTGGAGCTTGAAATATCTCGATTTCTGAGAGTTGGTGCTTTTGTCAGTAAACATTTACAAGTCTTCAAAGTGATGGACTGCGTGTAGCTGTCGATCTGTTGCTACCATTCAGTTCAAGCAGCAGTACCCAGTGCTGTATTTCTCAGTGGTGTGACTAAGCCTTCTGTGTGGCACTAGAATACAAAACAGTGGGAATTATTCTTCTACTTAGCTTTTTATGAAAATTTGGGAAGTTATACAGTGCTTATTACAGATTGCTTATTAGCTGGAGGATTAATCTAACTGCCAGTTACTTAGCTGAAACTCAAGCAGGTATTGCTATTGAACTTGCAGAAGTTGGCACTTAGCAAGATCTAAAAGGAGCGCGGTGTAACTCATAGCATTGATTGTGGTAAGAAGATTCTTAGCAAGTCTGAAGCTTTATGCAGTCTGGTGTTGTTACAGGAAAACAGAACTTTAAGTCATCCTCGTGTTGCAAGACTTAAAGGGAGTAGATTTTTTTCTTTTTCTTAGGTTCGCAGTTTTTGTTTTCCTCTAGGTTTGTTTGTGTGTGAATATGATGTAGGTGTTTTACCTACTAATTGCAAGAGTTAAAACAAACTCTTAATTCTTTAGGTAATTCCTTCAAATTTGATAGATCTTAGTTTTTTTTTTGTTTGGTTTGGTTTTTTTGCTTGGGTTTGTGTGTGTTTGGTGGTTTCTTTTTTCCTTGGGATTTTTTTTTGGGGGGGTGAGGGATGTGTGTATTTTTTTCCAGCTTGTGTGAACTTGCATAATAGCAGAGGTAGAAGTTAGTGAAATAGCTGAGAGCTGAGTTTGTGAAATAGCTGAGGGTACAATGTTTGGAAATACGTGATATCATCCATTTGATGATGTAATGACATGTCCATCAAATAATTCCATTGGCCTTCATCCAATTTCAGAATGTTTTTGAAGAGGCTTGTGTGGGCTAGGAGCAGCACGTAAGTTCTCTAGATCCTTTTAGACTTGAGTGTAAATACTGAGACATAATGTAACATACCTGTAAAGAAATTTATATCAAAAGTGGCATTTGTTCAGAGAATATAAATACCTATATACATATAAATAAATAAATAAATGTTTCCTAGCTTTGCTTGTAGAGTTGCCATTATTTTCTTTACTTGGACTAAAGGACTACTAAATGGAAAAAAATCAAGTTTGTTTTCTAATGCTTTGTCTAGTACAGTTGGGGAGGTGAGAGGATGTCTGTTTCTATTTCAAAACAAATGAAATACCTCTGGAAGTGATTTTTTTCTAAATCAGTGTGACATAGAAGTGACCCTTAATCACAAAGAAGCAAAACCAGTGCTGTTTCTGAAAGACAATAAAATTGAAGATGTACTTCTCACTGTCTCTTAAGATTACATTTAATATAACACTAGACCAAAGCAGCAGTTCAATTCCACAATGTATGTTCTTCAGTAATACTAACAAATTGAATATACAATTTTAGAGTAATTGGTGTACTTATTTTTTACATTCGTACTAAAATTACTTTTGCTGTTATTATCAAATGTACTCTAAAAAGGAAGTCTATCTTTTTTCCTTCAGTCACAAAGAAAATCTTTTGGATTAAGTAAATGCATAACTTAAATTCATAGTAAACAATTTATAATGATTGGTTTATCTGTTATACTTACTATTATTTTTTCTTCTTTTTTTCCCTTTTTTCCCCCGTTCTCTTATTTCCTGTTTAGGTGTATGATTGCTGACGAGGTAAGTGATATTCCTGTTACCTTAACATTGTTTTTTCTTGTTTTAACGTGCTGCATTCAGAAAAGCTGGCAGTGAGTGGAGCCTAATTCCTATGATATTCACTAGACATTCTGAAAATACTGAAGTAGAAAAAACAAAATACTAAATTTGATGCAAACCTAGGATGTACTTTCACTTATAGTGAAATTCATGACTTTGAAAATTTTAAATTTAGTCCATATTATGGAAATTTGAATTCATAATTTCTTATCACGGATAAAATATTTTTGTAATAAAAAGTTATGGTTTTGTTGTGTAAGTATAAAAACTTAATGTAAAAGAGGTAACGTTTGAGGATTGATGTAGGTTCCAAGTTCTGACTTGGGATGTTATTTAGCAGAAGGGAGCTCGAGGAAATTTCATCCTCAGAGGAGATTTATCTTCCCTTTGAATGTTTTTTTTTTTTTTTAGTGTTTCTAACTAAAACTACTTATAGCTTCAGTAAGCTAACCAAATGTGCAGTATGTATGAATCTCTTTATAGAGGAGTATCTTCTTTCATCATACATTAACTGTAGTAATAAATTGACTATGAAATAGATACTACGTAACTAGCTCATTGTTTTTTCTTTTCCTTTATCTGGTTCTGTCTTTGCAAAATATTTGTGGCTTTTCTGATTGTCGTATGTTTTCTGAGCATAACTTCTGTTTTTAACTTTTTTTTTTCCTTTTCCCAGATGGGGCTAGGTAAAACAATTCAAGCAATTGCTATTTCCTACTACTACAGAAAGGAATGGCCTCTCTTAATCGTAGTGCCTTCATCTCTGAGATATCCTTGGGTTGATGAGATGGAAAAGTGGATTCCAGAACTGTCTCCAGATGATATTAGCATCATTCAGAACAAAACTGATACTGGGTGAGTTAAGTTCGTTATTATTCTATAGAAAGTCCCGTTTTGTTCTGTGAACAGATTGCAGTATGTATGTGAGAAATGCACAATATGTATGACCATAATGAAAAGTAAGGATTTCAGCAAGGTGAAAGACATTTCAAGTATGTGTTTTGTGTTTCAGCTGAGAGTTGGGATTATGGTTGTTTCTTGTCTTCTCTGTAACTGAGAGGTCTGGTTTTTGCATGGTAGCAAGGGTTGTCTGCTGAACATTTGGTTGGTTCGGGGTGTTTCCTATTGAACGCGTTGGTTATGTGTCAGCTCTGATCTATTTGTACTTGTTAATTTCTGTAAAACATTTAGAACGCATTTTTGAAAAAATTCTAGTATACATTAGAAAATAAGGAAGCAATTACAGCTAATGTTCTATTTAGAGCACTGTGAACATTTAAACATTACAGTAAGTCTTCTCTAAATAACTGTGAAGGTCATCGTGATCTAGGTTTTCTATCTTTAGACTTAGTAGCATAAATTTATTACAGTGGGACTATAAGTCTTAGGTGTTATTAAAATAACTCTCCTACTGCAAGGAAACACTGAATTACAAGGGTATTTTGTAGTCTGTTTTGCTGTAAATAACTTGGTTAATTTCATGGCAGTGTCTAGATATTGTTCTAAAACTTCTGGATAAAGAAGATTGACCCCCATGTTGACTGGGGAGTGTCAGGAAGTGAACTGACCGCCAAGACGTGCAGATAAGAAAGTAGCTTGGAACCTTCCTTGGGGTAACCATAACCAGACAAATCCAACTCAAAATATGTTTTAAATCTTAACTGAGGAATAATTATTGCTGCTTATCAAAATAAAACCCTTAGAGGAATATGGGAAATGCAGTAAAGATCCATTGAGCGTGGTGGGTTTTTTTTTTTTTTAGCTTTTCAGCTAAACTGTGCGTAATAACTCTATGCTTATATTGCTGAATGCAGCAAAGAGAAATGTGGAATTAAGGGAAATGTGAAGACAGAAGTAAATGGCAAACAGAATTCTGTTCATTTCATGTTCTGAAGTTTGTAAAAGGAATAGACCTTAACTGTTACTACTTTTGTTCTCAACAAGATTAGAGGAAAACTTGGTTTTCTGTTTAATTCCCAGGAGGTTTCCTAGCTGTGAGTAAGGTAGCTGTTAACTAATTAATAATTTAACATAAAGGGTGTTTTATGAATTTTCAAGAAAATCCAAAAACAGAGCTGCCACACTTGGTTTAGTGCTTTGGGAAATTGTGCTTCTGTATGTTCAGCCTTTGATTTCTCTCATTTCAATGTTTTGCTTTTCTTCTGAACTTCAGCAATGAAGTGTACTGCTTGAATGCTGATTAACTTCTTCATATAAATGAGTTAAAATATGCTTAGGCATCAGTTCTGGTTGTTAGAATTTCTAATGACATTTGAAATGGGATATTTATTGGATAAAAGGATTCAGTGAAGAATAGTAATTATTTGTATTTTTGTTCCTCCACCTTCTACAGAGGTGGTGAAATTCTTGTTTTCCTGATAGCAGCCAGAGTGTGTAAGGCCATTGCTTTAACCATGGCCTCTTCCTCCACGTCCAGAAGCATGTACACAAACTTTGATTACTCTTAAGTACTGTAAGAAACTTTTGCTTATTGAATTTTTGATCTTTTGCAATTGGGGAACAAATAAAAATCAGGCCAGCAGAGCAGTAGTTTCTGACGGATGGATAGACCAGTTACGTACACATCTTGTTCTGGTGACTTGTTTGCCTAACAACTTTGTGTTTCTGTGTTTAAAGGCTCCTGAAGGGCCACAGTGCTCTCTAGTGACTTTAGAAACAATTTGTGCTTTATGCCTGTGTATGCTTTTAAATTTATTGTGAGAAGTTATTTCCAACACTTGTTTAAAAAAAAAACAACAAAGAAGTCTTCATCTCAACCCACAAGGTTTTTTTTCATCATATTTTCTTCCTCTGTCTCTTTGAGGAGGGGGAGTGAGAGATTGTCGTGGTGTTGCTTGGCTTGTTGGTGTTGAACCACAACGATGTCCTCTGAAAATGGTTATGAAATGTCTGTGACTTAGAACTGTGAGATGCTAGAATTTTTTTTAATTGTATAGCTAATATTATTAGTCAACCTAATTGCTCTATAATTAACCTATCCAGAAGACATCATATATACCTTCTGTTAAAAAAAAAAAAAAATCATCTTTCTGGAACTCCTTTGCTATATTAATTTTCCTACATTAAAAGTGTACTAAGACGACTTTTGAATTTTCCTTTTAGGAGAATATCAACCAGCAAAGTGACGATTCTGGGATATGGCCTGTTAACTTCTGATGCCCAAACTTTAGTAGACACTCTGTATAGGCAGAACTTCAAGGTAGTTGTGATTGATGAATCACACTACATGAAATCCAGAAATGCTACGCGCAGCAAGATTTTGTTGCCAATCGTGCAGAAAGCCATAAGAGCAATTCTTCTTACTGGAACTCCTGCTTTAGGAAGACCTGAAGAGGTATTTAGCATCCTGTGTGGTTGTTTTTTTTTTTTTTTAGGGATAGTATCAGTAATACTGAGTGTGCGATTTTGTAATTTTCATGAATAGTGCAGCTGGTGAATATAAGCTTAACACTGGAGTCATGTAATATCTTCAAGTAATATTTCTGAATAGTATTACCTTTGTAGGCAGTTTGTCACTGACGCTTCTTTTTATAAAGCTTTTTATGCAGATTGAGGCACTTTTTCCAAGAAGATTTGGAACTTGGAGTGAATATGCCAAAAAATACTGTGATGCTCGTCTGAGGTATTATTGTACTTGCCCTTTTATTTTCTCATGAGTGTCTTTGATTTTCTTCTCATATGAAATGAAAGAACCAATAAGTAGTGTCTCTATTGCTGTATCATGCCATCATGTTTAGAGACCCAGGGAGGTGAGGTGCTGGAACAGGCTGCTCAAAGAAGCTGTGGATGCCCCATCCTTGGAGATGTTCAAGGCCAGGTTGAGTGGGGGCCCAGACAGCCCCTGCCTGATTTAGTGAATGGCAACCCTGCCCACAGAAGAGGGGCTGGAACTAGGTGATCTTTGAGGTCCTGACCCAAACAAGCCATTCTGTGATGCCATCTCTTCCATCAAAGTGAATTAGGGACCTTATAGAGGAAGAGTTTAAAAGGTATATTGTACAAACAGAAGATAGCTTGGCATATACATGGGTTTTGTTTTCAGTATTTGGGAGTGTTTGGGAAGAGGGTTAAACTGACAGGAGATTTTTTCTTCAGGAAGAAATTAGAAGCTATTAAAGTTTGAAAGTGTAAGTGCCAACGTTCTGTTAAGTAAAATTATTTGCCAGTTTACTGTTACTATGAAATGTATAGGTTTTACCTTTTGAGCTAGCATTCCAGCTAGAGCTGAAATTTGAGTTTCTGATTCTCAGTCCTATGCTCATGTCATGTAATAAATTATGTCTTTTTATTATGGGATCTAGTCTTTTTGCTATCCTACAACTTTTGGGGAAAAGAAGATCATATATTAGATTAACAAAACAAAAAGAGAGAAAGGTCCCCAAAACACTGTAGTATGTTTGTGGTTCTGTTTGAGGGATTGGATATGGGCACTTTAAGGAGGTATGGGAGGGGAAGAACCTTTAAAAAAAATTTATTACCTACAATTTTGCATATATTAAAAACAGTAGTCTTTGTCAGCTAAATTGGCTAGCATTTAGATTTAATTTTTACAGCAATAATTACATAATTTAATTTTCATGTAACTTGAGCATTTTTTCCTTCATTGTATATATTTTATCAGCATTTAACTTCTAATAACATAGAAGAGTGCTGTCTAATTCTCAGACAGAGAAATGCTATTTTTTCCCATGGTGTTTTGACTGAATGTATCTGCAGTTTTCACACCACGAGTGTGGGTGGGTACAGCATGGTTAACTACCAAATCATAGATTATTATCTTATTTTTGGAATACCATAAGTATAATGAAAATCAAATTCAGGTTAGCAAGCTCTCAACAAACAATACTGTTGCCATGACTTGGCTGGAACTTAACATGCTGTGGTGATCCACTTGATAGCTTTATTTTATGCAGAACTTTCTGTGAAAACACTTTTTTGACTTAGGTGGTTATAGACACCTGTTTCCAAGGATGAGGGCCAAAGTATTTCATTGAGCTTTCAGCTACCATTTCTTACATCCCCACTGCTCAAGTTGGAGGGATGAATCCTTTCTAAGGACAGCCACAGACTGAAGAAAAGATAAGAGCAAAAGTTGTAGCTGTCTTCCATCTGTCTGGCAATCTCAGTGAGTTACGCCATTCCTTTGCCAGTGTAGAAATGAGTCCTCACCTCCTTTCCAAATGGATCATAAGCAGCCATCTGAAATCAACAGTAGCTTAAAAACCTAGTAAAGCCTAAAATTCTTTTTTTTTTTTTTAAAGGAATAATTTTTACCAGTGTAATTACGTACTTGCAGCATACTCTCCTGTCCTTGAGAAATGCCACCATGCCACCTGGCCTTTCTTCCAAACCCAGCAAAATCTGCCGTCTACTTATTTTGTTGCTTCTTGGCAATGTTGACACAGAAAAGCTGTTCTCTTGCAACACATCCTTGAAAATAAAGAGAAAGAAACACAGTTATTAATTTCTTTCTCTTTTTTTAACCTTGAGCTTTTTAACTTTTAATCTACTTCCCCTATTTAGACTTTTTTAATACAATTACATTTAAAACTGGAACACTTAGCTTTAAATCATTATTTTCTCTTTTATATGTAAATGACAGGGAATTCAGATGGGAGAGCAAACGAATTTTAATGATGTTATTTGCAGCGTTTGTGATAATTCCTTTATCAGCTGTTACCCTCTGTAATATAATAAAGAAGCATTGTGGTAGATTCTTCTGGTTAGTGATACCTGGAAAATTCGCATGTATAAAGGGAAGTGTAGATGGGATGAGATAGAGGACTTTATCCATCTGATGAGGAGTCAGGTCTGTGGGTTAGAAGTTAGAAGAGCTTTGGCTTGAGTGTTGGAAGGAATTGGACAGAAAGCAATCATCTCTCCGGCATAACCAGGAGCACTGAAGGTTGCAATCCCAAATGCCTTCGTATCTAACTGTGTCTTAAAATTAATTATGCGCTGAAGGTTTCTGTTGGATTTGGAATAGCTTGCGTTCACCGATCAGTGTTGATTTTTTTTTATTCATTTTCAGATTCTTTGGTAGAAGAAAACAATGGGACTGTAGAGGAGCTTCAAATTTAAAAGAATTACATCAACTTTTAAGAGAAATAATGATCAGAAGACTGAAGAATGATGTTCTAACTCAATTACCTCCCAAAGTTAGACAGCGTATTCCATTTGACCTCCCACAAGCTGCAGCTAAGGTGAATTTTCCCCATCAGCTAAAAAAACATTTCTTAGTAAATGTCTATGCATTCATATATATTTATATATGCATGTGTATTATATTCATCCATTATTTGTAATTACATATATAGCACAGCATCTTTATTTTTAATTATAATATGAAGAATATGAGTATGTCATTTTGAGGAGGGATCAAATAACTATAAAATTGGCCTTAATTTTAATAAGGTCTTCTTTCCTTCCCCCTTCATTCTCATTAGGTATTGAATCCTACAATTACTTTTAGACAAATTTGATAGAGATCTCAAAAGCACTCTGTCCCTGAATGTTTCATGGAAGTCAGTGCTGTGGTGGAGTGTACTTTGTAGTTTCTAACAAATGTGTAAGAGATTAGTACATTTATCTGACCACTGATCTCTTTTTCCAATTAGAATTTGAATACTACTTTTGCAGAGTGGGAGAAATTAATGAGAAAGCTGAATTCAGAGCCCACTGACAGCCATTTTGTTGAAGTCATGAGTTTAATCACACGCATGTATAAAGAAACAGCCATTGCCAAGGTAAGTGTAGAAGTATTTTTTTTTTTACATATTTTAATTTTTCAGTGTGTTTTTGCTTAATAAAATTAGTTCTCTTGGACTTAGGAATGCATTGAGGGTGAGTACTCCAGGAACAAATCTGTGTGTAGGCAGCTGCTACAGCTGACTGACCCAGCTGGCTTGTGTTACAGGACGCTGCTGATGCAGCCCTTATGCGGACTGTGCTCTGTTAGTACTGGTTCTCCCCATGGATAAATGAAGAAGAATAATCCCCTCTAGCTAGTCTCTCTATATCAGATGAGACAGCTGTTCTGTATTTTCCTCTTATATTTAAGGTGTGAGAATTAACAAATCTTTTACGTGCTTACTTTTTAGCCTGTTATCACATTTCTTTATGCTAACCTATATTTAGAAGAGTATATTTTAAGAAGAAAAAAATATATTCTGCAGACTTGTGGCTCAGTAAGAATTAAGAATCTGAATCCTTGGAATTTTTCTTAAATTCTGTACTCATCTTAAAAATATCACTGTGGTTCTGTTGCTACTGTTTCCCTACTTTTTTATTCTCCATCACTGTCAGCTCATTTTCAAGTGAAAGAGGGAAAAAAAATGTCTGAGGGCTGCTGCAGAGGATATTGCATTAACAACTGATCAATGATAAATTTTATTAGTAGCTGTTACTTCATTTTCAATATCTTTTGTAAAAACTATTAATATTGAACACAAAACAATTATGTGAATGTTTAAATAGAGCAATCATATTATTATTATAGTATCACGAAAGTAGCAGAATTATTCTTTATGTTTTGATGTATGGCTTTATAGCTGCTGGTACAGAAGTTCTGATTAAATAATGCTTTGTCTGATTAAAATATGTTTGGGTGGAAATTAAATGCTTTCTGTAGTATGATTTAAGTCATCAGATAATGATATCATAACTAAAAGCATTTTTATTTTCATCTTAATCTGAAAGAAATGCCATCTAATTTTGCAGTCTTTTGAGGATGAAGGTTTTTTCTTTAAAGTGGGATAGGTTTAGCCAGTAAGACATAAAGTTACACTACTTTTTTTAAACCAAATTTGGATTATTTTTTAAATTAACAGTAGTGTTTGATAAAGTCTTAAATGGATAACAAATAGAATGGCCATTTAGGTATTGAAGTGAAAACTGTCATTTTGAACTTTTTTTTTTGTGTATCACTGATGAAAATGTACTCTCTTACTCAGGCAGGCGCAGTAAAGGACTACATCAAAATGATGCTTGAAAATGACAAACTGAAGTTCCTAGTTTTTGCTCACCACTTAAGCATGCTTCAAGCTTGTACAGAGGCGGTTATAGAAAATAAGGTAATTATTTAACAAATGTGCACCTGTTTAATTTCAGACTTTGCAAATAGATGTCAGCTGTGCTTAAATTGAGTAGAACTATCTGTATGTGGAGGAATTTAAAGAGTTGAAGTATATAAAGGTCAGTGACCCTGTATTAAAAAGATTGTGGGGTTTTGAAGAACTGTTTTTTGCATATGGGGATATTTGGTATGACACTTCATCACTGAATCAGTGTTGTAGGCAGTTGTTTCCTGAGGTATTTCATCAATATAGTTCTTTCTTCTTTTAGGCTGGAGGGTTGATGTCTGTTGGGTTGGTGTTTTGCTTTGTTTTTTTGGTGTTTTTTTTTTTCAAAATACTGTCATCTTACCTGAATGTTTAATTCACAGCAGATCACTTTCATGTTATTAGTTGTGGATTCAGCCATTGCTAGGGAAAAATGGCTAACATTGCTATTTAATATCAAACTATTTGTTTGCAAGTGCTTGAAATTTTAACAAATCTTATCAGGGAAACTGCGGATTCTTGTGCAGAATATTCAATTTTAAGAGCCTGTGTCCATTCTTGTTGTCTTTTGTAAATAGGCAGTACTAAGTCTACAATCTTCTAGATGAATTGGCTTAATTGTAAGTCAAAGGGCAAAAAACTACTGAGGTACTGCTATCCCCGTGACTGTAATAGCAGATGTTCTTGTGTTGTTGAGGGAAAGAAGGTGACTGGATCCAAAAAGGAGACGAGGTGATTTCATTTCTTTGTCTGTTATAATCTGTTGTAGATTCGCTACATACGGATAGATGGAAGTGTTCCTTCTGCAGAAAGAATACATCTTGTTAATCAGTTTCAGAAGGATCCTGATACCCGGGTTGCTATTTTGAGTATTCAGGCAGCTGGTCAGGTAGGATTTAAAAAAAAAAAAAAAAAAAGTGAAATCTAAAGAATAGAAATGAATGTTATTATTTAAGTTACTTACTGAAGGCAATTCATGTAATACATCTTTTGCAGAATCATGTATTTATTTTTTTGTGCTAGTCATGTTAACTGTTTTAAGCCTCCATTGAAATTACATGAACAAAATCAACATCAGCAGCAGCATCTCCTGCTTGAATAATTAGTAAAAACAACAACAACCAAAAACAACAGAAAAATCCTGCACCTTCTGTCTGGAAGTACCAGATTAATAAGAAGTAACACCTAGTGCCATAATGAAGAGCGGTATGCAGCCTTTGCACAATATTGCAGTGTTTTTTGAATCTTACTAATATCTACCTGAAATAAGTGTAGAAGGCTAATCTCATGTCCAGGTGGTCCCTCTTATTTACATTTAAAAATGTTCTGTGCAGCACGTAGATTTATGGGTTGATCTTTTTTTCTAAATTGCATCTACTCTTCTTTTGTTTAGGGTTTAACTTTCACTGCTGCTACTCACGTTGTGTTTGCTGAATTATATTGGGATCCAGGCCATATTAAGCAAGCAGAAGACAGAGCACACCGGATTGGGCAGTGCAGTTCTGTGAATATTCACTTCCTTATTGCAAAAGGAACATTGGATCCTCTTATGTGGGCCATGCTGAATCGCAAGGTGCGTGTGGAATAGAACCAATAGTTGGGAACTCCTTGTGTTTTAGATACCACTTAAGTGTGAGTGGCAAATAACATTGTGGTATAAGACAGATCTGAGATTGCTGATTGTCAAAATGAACTCCTTTGTTCTGAATTAACATTTTCTATACTTTTTTCTCCGTTTAAGATCCAAAGATAAATAACGTAATTCTGCTGAAATGAACGGAATGTTTCACGTTTATAGCTTTTTCTTCCTTTTAAATTTTTATTGCTCAGGTTGCTCCATTTATAATTTTAAGGCTTTTCTGCGCAGTCCTAAAAGCTAGAGATTTTTTTTAACTGAATGAATGGTGTATCTCAACTCAAACTAAACTAGTTTGAGATTCAGATGGGGAATTAAACTCTATTTTAATTCCTGTAGGTACTTCTGAAAAATCTCCTCCTTAAACGTGGTACAGATAGGTTTCAGTAATTCACCAGGCATTTTTTGGTAAGAGTTTAATCACTAAACTCCTGCTTTCAATTAATTCTGCCTTTGGCTTCATGAACCAAGCAGAATGTCTAAAGACTGTTGAGAAAGAGTTGTGCACAATGTAAATAATCTCTTTTAACTTCAATAAATATTGATATTTTATATATACCTTTTCAGTTACATAGTACTTATTCGTGCAGAAATGGTTTCCAATTAGGACAGCTGGAAGAATAGTTTTAATCACTAACATTATTTTGAATTACTGCAGATATTCTTGTTTTTCTCTTGCAAACTTAGTTCAGCAGTTGTAACAAATGTAATGCATTTAGACAAACAAATTTGTTCCAACCTGTACATTCTTCAGAGCCTTTATGCAAGTCTTTCTGCAGGCCAAGGTTACAGGCAGCACCTTAAATGGCAAAAAAGAGAAAATGCAGGCTGAAGAAGGTGATAAGGAGAAATGGGATTTTTTGAGTTTTGCTGAAACTTGGACCCCCAATGAAAGTGTAGAAGATCTCCAAAATGAACTTCTATTTACACATGTAAGACTCAAAACTTATGTTTTTAATTATTCTTTCATTTAAAAAAAAAGAATCTAATCATTTTTCACCTAAACTTTGTGTGCACTGCCAACTATACTAGTGAAGAAAGACTGTATGAGGGGGAATAACTTACTTTCAAGTTCAGAAAGTTAGTCTGGAGAAAGTGATCTGTTGGACATAGATATAATCTACATGCTTCAAATAGTTGCTTACATTGTTTTTTAGGTGATTGACTCACCCTCAGAGTCTCATAAGAAAATGTAATTTCTGTTTAAAATACAGCTTTCTTAGTAGTCATTTAACTTCAGCATGGTTATTTTAAAAACATTGTTTAAAAGTCTCTCCTTGTAATAGGCTTCATCAGAAAATGTACACAACGTATCTGTTCTGCGTACTTGCTTTCTTTAGTGCTATTGCAGAATTTTGATAAGAATATTGAAAGTAATTTTGAGGAAACAGAACAGTGTTGAATTGCTTTTTATGCTAACTGTTTCTGCTTGAAGGAAAATATCTTTTGTTTTCATCTCCAAACTAGCAATACTAATGGGGAAAAAATAATAACAATATCCAATCCTAATGCAGTAATTATAAAGATGGCTTTACGTATTTCTTTTCTTTCCTAGTTTGAAAAGGAAAGACAGCATGACATACGTTCCTTCTTTTCCACAAAATCCTCCACTGAAAAGAAACGCAAGATGTTATCAGATAGGGAATCATCAAAGGTTGATGCAGAGTCTTTTGAAGCCACGAAAGAAGAGGATTCAGAGAAGAGCAGTGAAAATCTGGATTCCACAGGAATAAGTGATGAGGATACAATTTGTCATGAAAGCACCTGTGAACGTGAAGCTAAAAGAGCAAGAAGCATAAGTGGATCTACTCCAGTCAGCTCCAGTAAGAAAAAGACTTTGACTGGAAAAAAGTCCACTTTGTTCACAGCAAAGAACAGTGAAGTCCTTCCTTGCAGCTCACGTACTTCAAGCAAAGGCACAGCTGTAAATAAAGTTTGGCACTGTAGTGTTTGCACTTACAGTAATAACGAATTGCTTCCTTACTGTGAAATGTGTAATTGCCCTCAGAGCAATAACGGTAAGTGCTGCAGAGAGAACATGTGTTTTTCATTCCAGTTGTGATTAATTTCAGAAAATAAATATTTTTAAATATACGAATGTACAAGTATACAGGCAAAATATGAGGAATGGTATCTTTGCATGAACAGACAGAGAGATACCGTTTAGGTGATCTTTCTTAATTTAGCTTTTCCTGAGGATCTTTTGTATGATTCTGATTTGAAACAAACAGAGAATTGAGATGAATTTTAACAGGATATAAAAATGGTGAGTAAGAATATAAATTTAATTTTCTTCACAGCAAATGTAGCTCTTGGTTTCTTTGTGAAGGTTTATGGTTATTCTGAATCCAATTAAATGGAAAAGTTTTTCCTCTACATGTCAAAACTAAATGATGTCACATAGATGGTTTTATTAACTTCGGTGTTGTATATTTGTCATGGGAGACATTACCTTAAAAATACAGCATTTCTCATTCATACAGGTCAGAATAAATGTCTTCTGTGAAATTTATTTCAGCTACCTGGGAACTTGGTAAATATTTTTATAAATGTCTCTCCATATTTAGCGTTTACATTACAAAGAAAGGAATAAGGTTCTTTTTTTCTTCTTTTTAAATCTGCTTGATTAAGTAAGGACAACTTCTCAATTTCTTAAGTATGTATAAATGCTGGAGAACTATTTAATGTGTTTATGGTGTACAATAAATGTGCATGGTAGATGATTGCTAACCATTTGATTGTATGTATTTTGACACAAAGTTGGGTGCACAAAATTGCATAAGCAGAACACTTTGGTCCAGGTGTTTATTCTCCTAATATCAAAGTTAGCGCTGTTTTCATAGGTGGTTGAACCATGATATTATTAGAGAATAAAATGCAATGTCTCCATATTTCAGTTACTTAGTTTTTGTCCATCTGTTTATTGATTAGCTGTCAGTTTATAAGGAGATTATAAATGATCACTTTTCTCCTTCTGTAGCTGAGAGAAACTGTGAAGTTCCTGCTAGCCAGGCTGAAGAAAACATGTCAAAAGACTCCAGGAGAGAGAAACAGGGAGCAGCCTGGGATGCTGAAGATAGAGGAGAAGATTTGGAGGAATCGGTGACCCAGCAATCTGAAATCAGTGAACAAGAAGCTGGTAAAATCAAAAGTGAAGAAAATGAAAGAAGGTGTGGAGAAGGTAATAGAGGAATCCTGTGGGGAAAAAAAGGAGATGGTTTCCTGTCCGTGAAACTGTATTAACTGCCTCTGGCATGAAAAAGTTGTTGTAAAATATGAAAGATAGACTAGCATATGATTCTCTCATTTTAACCTGGGATGTTTATTGAATTTTGATGATGTCTAAACCCACTCTTCATACAAAGCCTGAGGAAATAGAGACGTTTTGGTTGACAGAGCAATTATGTCAAACTTGCAGCTGTGAAATCTAAGCTACAACATGTAGTTTTATTGAAACTTATGATGACATTGACTTGTGTTCAGGCTAGCCACAGGTAAAGGAAATGATGGGTAACTCAGGAGGAACAAAACTGTCTCCTGAAAAATTCAGGAGAACGCAAATATCTTAATAGTTTGTTGCTTGTGTTGTGTGTATCTTATGTTGTTCTGGAATTAGATATAGAATCCTAGTGTGGTAGATACTCTCTTGGAGTTTGTACCATAATTTCTGAAAACTTGGAGAGGGGAAGAAAGGATAAAAAGTAAAAAGATTTATAGTGTTCATACCAAAATATGGTTTGTAGGCACACGAAATCAGGTGACTTCACAAATAACTTCTTAAAAGACAAGTGTGATATTATTTTAAATATCTGAATAGACTAAACGAAGAAAACCTCTTAATTTTAACATTGTTTCTCTGTGTAGGAGATTTAGATCAGTCAGACGCATTTCTAGTGTACGATGGCCTAATGTTCTGTGCCAGCAGAAATACTGATAGAATTCACCTCTATACAAAGGTAAAGCTGAAATAAGCATGCTTATTATCACTTTAAGATTACAAAGTAGACTGTTGTCCTATAAAATATGCATGTATAGTTTCTTTTGTCATGCTTTATGTAAAAGCCCTATTTTCATATTATTGAAATGCACAAAAATTAGGTAGTCAATTATTCTAGTTCTTTTTGTTGGAGAAGTTAAGTAATAATTGCCTAGACATACAACACTTCTCTTACTTTACACAGAACTGCTAATATATTACATGTATGCTCAGATTATCTGTTAAGAATGCAAATAATATTTATGATTCCTTTTCTTGTTATAGATCTTAGCACTACCTTGAATCATTAGCATAACTAATTATTCTCCTGTTTGTAGCTAGTGTGCTATTCCAAGATTTTTTTTTAGAGTTGCAATAATCAATGAATCTTTCCAGACTGAATAAATCTTTCCAGATAAATAAAATACTGCCACCACATTTTCAGAAAGGTACATGTTGGTGCTATGTATAGGTCGGTAAGTTCTTGAATAAAATGCATTATTATTTATCTGTAATGGTAATGGAAAGAGAGAGTTAGTAATTTTTTTAGGTCATTTTTACATGAGAAATCATGGATCCCTTCTTTTATGGGCTGGAAGCCTTCATTTAGAAAGTTTCTTCAAAGCTACTGAATGAGCACATTCAGGTGCAGCTGCAAAGCATCACGACCGAGGGCAAGTCTTTGAGACAGTTTGAGAAAGTATGCTTTTTAAATAGATAACATTGAAGAAGTAGGAAGTATTGAAGAAGCATTGAAGTATGCTTCTTCCTGCGTTTTCCTTTAAGACAAACATGCCTTTTGGATGGTATTTGGTCAGCTGCTTTGTTTTGGCTTGGATCAGAATTTCATTACGTTGGATACGGCACAGAATCTTTCTGTGGAACACTGGGGAAATGTGCTTTAATTCCTTCTCTCAAATTTCTGTGAATCACTGATAAGTTCCTGGGTCATGCAAATGCTCTGGATTAACTTGTTCCCTAAAAATGGCATAGAACTTGTTCTTACTTTTCACAAAAAGCAAAATAAAATTCTGATTTTTAAATTGCAACGAAGTGACATTCTCCAGTCTATAATTATTCACTTTACTTGGAAATTCAGTCAAGAGAATTACAATTTCAGTTTATTACTTTCAGGCATTTTGTGTCTCTGAGCTATTTCTAAAGAAAAGAATGAGTTTCAAAGGTAACATTTTTGCCCTGTTTACTTCTAGATATATTAATGTGAACTGTGTTTCTTGCACCTGCGATAGTGTCGTGCCTGTAATAAATCATGTAGTTTATTAATTCTTCCTGGAAAAATCTTAACCTTGAGGCTCTAAGTTTGGTTGGAAGAGGAGAATAATCCACTTGAAACAGATCTTCTTTTTTTCTAGATTGTAGTGCATTCTGCCTGTAAACAAAACTGTTTGTTTGTGTAGGATGGTGAACCACTGAACCTGAATTTCATTCCATTGGACATACAGCTGGATAACTGGGAGGATTTACCAGAGAATTTCCAACATAAACGAAATCGTTCAATGGTAAGTACAAATTCTACTGGCACGGTAATACAATATTTAATGTGGAGTATTTGGGCTTTTTTTTTTTTTAAATAAATGCAGAACACTTTCAGGCCTTGGGACCTAGGCACAGTTTCTTCAGTGCAAGCAGATATTGTAAATGTTGATACAGATACTTATCATGCAGACTGCTTTTCTGGCAAATTATCGTACCTCCTGTTAACATTTCTGTAGATGGAATCAACCAGGCATCATTTAATTTCCCATTTACAGGATTAGTAACTAGGATTCCTAAGTCAACAAAATAGCATTTTAAAGGTTGTAAATGTGTGGTGCATGATGAATAAGAATGTGCTGGACTGTATCGGAGCTGCAGATAGGAGCAGGCCTCCACTCTCACTTTATCCTTTAGTCTTCTCACAACATTCGGAACAGTGTAGGGCACAACTCCACTGAGATAAGTAGCTTCAGTTACTTAAGCAATAACAGTCACATTTGTATTGGTGTTGTAAGACATGAACATTGTCAAACCAAGTACTCACAGTGATGAAATCCAGAATTTAAATTGGATTTGCAATGTTATCTATTTAAAATATATTTCTTGCCTGTTTCCTCCATTTAAAGAAACATATTATTTGGAAAACCAGGTTCTATCATGTAGGAACAAGACTGATTCTTTTTAGTAGCTTCTCCAACAAGGCTGGAACTTAGATTTGTAGGACAGATTCCTGACTGATTCAGCCAACAGTTATTGGAAGCACCCGATGAGCGGGTAACAGAGATGTTGCCAAAGGATTACAAAGCTAATTACTAGACTGAGAAGACATGTTAAGAATGCCATGTTTCTGGGCAGGAGGTGACACTGCTTATGGAACTTCCTGTCTCTGTCCCTCAGCTTTCTCTTGCAGATTAAAATATTCATGTTAGTAAATGCTCCCATGTGTCTGTTACATCCTGCAGTTTTGCTGGCTTCTTGCTGTTCTGACTCACGAAGTGAGACTGCTCCCTATGCTTCCATGTTTGCCATGAAACAATACTTCATGGAGAAAATCATTGCCACATTGTAGTCTTTGAAGCATGTTCCTGGATGAGGCTGAAATCACTGGTCCATACTGCACAATGTGTTTATTGTTACCATAGTCCATGTTCAGAAACACTGTGATACTGGCTACTATGGATTGTAGCAAGTCAGCAAGGAATAGAGTGGGGAAAAACAAGTGGAACAGAACGTCCATATTGGCCGCTGCTTTGTATTGTTGTCATTGATGGCCATATCAGTACTCTCATTTTCCTGTTGCAGAGATGAAGGTGGGATGAAACCCTTTTTTCCCCTCCACATACTCTAAAGAAGGCCATGGTATAAATTCAAAATTTCTACATGGGAATGTCCTTTTCTCTCACAAACTTTGCTTTTCTGAAAGGCCTAGAGCAAAAGGTGGAGGGCCACTGTAAGTAGAAGACTTCTGCTTGTCTGTTTTTTCCGTCAGCGAAGTCTTGCTTACACAAGAAGGGTTTACTTGTGGCTTTATCAGGAAGCCATTCTCCTGTCATTATAGCTTAGATTAATACAGTCCATTTTTTGCTTTATTTTCTACCTTTTGGAGCAGCACACCTATCTTTCATAGCAAAACTGTAATTGTAGACAATGCCAAAGCAATCTAAGTTCTTCAGCAGGAGAAGATGGGAGGCTGCAGCTTGCACAAGGGTTGACTTGAAGGGACCATCTCTGATCATAACAGCTTTTTTTTTCCATCCAGTTTCGAATATATTAATTCCTAGCACCCTTTCAATGTAATTGTTTAATGTCATGCTGCTGACAATAGCGTTCTCCACCAGATACTGAGGTTTGTGAAAGAATGGAGTCATCTAACAGCAATGAAACAGAAAATTGTCAGAAAAAGCGGTCAGCTGTTTTGTAGTCCTATTCATGCTGCAGAGGAGTTGTCTAAAAGGCAGTCAGCAGTAAGCTGCACAAAAAGGTATGCGTTTTTTTCTTTATTAATTTCTCCAGGAAGTTTTGATGTATTTAATGTAACTTTCAGTGGAATCAAATCAAAGACTATGAATGGGTTGTTCAGTGACTGTCTCACAGTGAGGAACATGCGACAGAGCACATCAGTAAATGTGCTGGAATGGGACTGTCTGCTTCCCTGTCCGTCACTGTGTCACATTCAGCAGCTATTCTGGCTTTCTACTTTGTGTACTTAAGCAGCTGGAGCTCACCAGAGATTTTTGAGGAAAAATCATTACCTTTAGGGTCTCAAAAGAAAAATAAGCATTAAAAAAAAAAAAAAAAAAACTCATTTCCCACCTGGAAGTAGGAATAAATCATTAATTGCCATCAGTGCTACAATCTTTTATTCATGATTTGCAGCCTACTCCAACCCTTTTTCATACTCATTTTTTCTTTAAGTAATTCTGTCCGCGGTGGGTGACGTTTGTCAAAACTGCTGTTGTTTTTAGGTATGTGACCAAGGAGGATGTAGCAGCAGCCTCACTTAGCAAAGCGAGCAGCAGTGGGGGCAGCGTGCGCCTCATCGCTAGAGCAAGTAGGGCTTGTCTGAAGAATGAAAATGCTTCTGTGGCACAACCAGGTCATTCCACAAAGTAAGTTAATGCCAAAAAAGCAATGAAGCTGTTTCTTTATAGACTATTTTTAAGGTAGCAAAGTTGTTATGTTTACCTTGCTGAGCTATAGTAAGTTATAGTTAAGAAACTTGCTGAAATAGCTAATGAGCTATTAACAGTTTAGATGGGATCTGTTGTCTGATGATATAGCTACTAGTTAAAGGAGTGACAAGATGAAACAAGAACATAGTTACACAAGTTGGTTAAGGAAGCAAGTGTCAGCTTAAGCTCACTTGTGCTCCCAAATTCGAAGTTGACTTCACGTTTTCTTCCATTCTGTCTCATAATTTAGAATAAGGTAGAAAATATGAAAATTTTGGTCAGAAAATGCCCTTATCAGGCAGGTAGTTCTTGTGTGGAAGCAAACCTTGTTTAGAGTAGGAAATTGAGAGGAAGCTGTGAAAGTTGCAGAGAGAAGGCAGGATGTTTTCATTTGACATTTTGCTTCCCTTACAAAGGGGGTTGAAACATTTGTCTGAGAGGTATGTACCTTCCTGACAGAAACCAACACCTATAAATGCAGCATTGTTTTAGTTTAGTAATTTCATGTGCATGTGCAAATGTAGTAAGATGTGCAAAGGAAAAATCCCTTTTGTATTGTCATATTTTGTTTAAATTGAAACATAAACCAAGTAAATGATTGCACTGTGCAGCTATCTTTTGATTAAAATTGGTATTCTAGAGCATGAAAGATATCTAATGGAAATACGCAATGTATAAAGCAACCTATGGAATTGTATTGTTGAATACCTGCTTTATTAATAGTTGTACTTTGATCTTTGTAAACAGGTTGTTTTTAGAGAGTGGAAAAAGTCCTTCAGTTCTTCCTTCCAATTGGACGGAAGTTGAAGGCTCGTCCCTCCCCAAAGGCTATTTGCAAGCCTTGGACGGTGAAGGGAACCCACTTTGTCTCCACTGTCAGCAGCCAACCGCTCAGCTTGACCAAAGCTGTCAGGCCCGTGCCTGGGACACACGGTTCTGCTCTCTTGCCTGCCAGGAGGACTTCTCAGTTCGTTCTAGTCAGAGCTACCTCAGGACTAAGGTGTTTGAAATTGAACACGGTGTTTGCCAGTTCTGTCATCGGAATGCCCAGGAGCTTTATCTCAACATCAGAGATGCGCCTAAGAGTCAGCGCAAGAAACTTCTGGAGAGCTCATGGATGTCTCACCTTCCACTTGGGCAGGTAATAACACTGCTTTCTGAGTGCTGTCAGCTGGGCTGTGTATTCCTGGAGCAGGTGTAGGAGGTAGGTCAGAGAAATCCAAAATGGTGTTCTTGCAGGCGTAAGATAGAAGAAGGTTACCCAGCACCAATGACAGACAACGAAAAAGAAAACCAACAACACAACCCTTGTCTTCAAAGACGTAAACATGTTTTTGGTCTCTCGCTGGGTAGCGATGTAGTAAATAGTACCAGGTTATTGCTACTTCAGAATGTTTGGAAGGAGCTCAACAAAAACCAGTTGTCGCAACTTCCCTCACTATCACCTCAGAACTTAATAAGAATACTCCCATTCTGTCCAGGCTGTAATTGCTTTTTTGTTGAACAGGAAGGGAGAATATTCATATACAAACCAGTATTTTAGTTTCAAAATAAAAATACCGTATTTTTTTCTGCCGTGAAGTTGAAATTCTGCTTCAGAATTAATTCTGAAAACACATTTAAACTTGCCCAAGAAAAAATAATTTGTCTGTGCTGTTTCTCTTCATTGTATACGTGAGATCAACTTTGTTTCATGTGGCTTTTGAAAATATAAGTTAATGCAAATCTAAAAGACTGAGTCTTGCAGAGTGGGTATCTTACAACCTTTTAAGTGAACCGCAGCACTTGATAAAATGACATTGAAGATTACTTACTGATCAGAAAACAACTTTTCTTCCTTCTGTTTTACTTTGATCCGCTGTTGTATGCTGCAGACTAGGTAGAACTATGCCAACTAAAATTATAGTTGTTTGCTTGGCCACTGGGAATAACAAACAAATCTAACACTTATTTATATTTTCTTAATCAAAGTAGGTACTTCGCTCACTTTTATTGTTCTTTCTGTAGAACACAGATGCAGCTCAGAAGGAATATCTAAGGTTTCCTTTATCTTTCCCTTTGTTTACTGCAGTTGAATGAAATTATAACAAACCCAACAGAAGGTCAGTTCTGGCAGGTGGATCACATCAGGCCTGTTTACAGCGGAGGAGGACAGTGTTCCCTGGAAAACCTTCAGACTCTGTGTACAGTCTGCCACAGGGAGGTCAGTGTGGTACAGTCAAATCATCACCTTCTGAGAGCTGGAAACAGCTGCCTGTTGGTAGTGTCTCTCTTGGTACTGCAAGTGTAACTCATAGCAAATTACAGGTTTTCTCTGACAGGAGAAACTGAAACTGATTTATAGGTAACTGAGATCATGCTATTATATTTACAATAAAAATCACTTATTAGTCTGTCTACCTTATAACTTATGAGTAAAAGGCAACGCCCAGTTACTATGCATGTGGAAAGAAGCTACTGCTAAAAAAACAAGCAAAAACCTTTAGTAACAAATACCTGATGTTACTCACTTAGTCTGTACTCAGCTGTGCTGCCTTGTCTGTGTCATGGCACTACTCTTCTCCGTGCAGGAAGGCACCAGTGAAAATGAAAGGCAGCATTAAACAATTTGCTCACAAATGGGAAAGTGTCACCTTAATAAATGTTTGCATTTTATTTGTCGTCTGCTGCAAAATTAGATTGAAATCTAAAGCTATAGCCAGCTAGTTGCCATGTAATTCCATTTTCTGACCAGACCTACCTTTTCTTTTCCAGAGAACTGCAAAACAGGCCAAGGAAAGAAGTCAGATGAAGAGACGCTCGTTAGCTACGAAGTATGGTTGTGATATCACAAAGTTTTTTGTGAAGATGTAAAATACTAAGTATATTCAGTTACATTATAACTCAGGAACTATTGTAGTTGCATAGGTTTCCTCATGCACTTTAAAAAAAAATGCAGTCTATTATGCTGGTAGAGAAAATGTGCAAGTAAAACAAAATCATTCAAAATACTGATTTTCAGAGGGGCTTAGATGAATGCATGCAAGGTACTCAATCATGGTTACATTCTTATGGCCCTGCACTTCCAAACTGCACTAAGGTTACACATGGAACACATTCAGCTTTAAAGTACTATGACTTCCATATTAGGGCATTTACAACTAAAGGAACTGGAGGAAGCACTGTTGAAATTCATGTTAAGTCTTACAGTGTTCAGCTGCGGTGGGGTATTATGGATGAGGGAGCTATCTTAGTTGAAATTATTCCCTTTGTTCATGTAATCAAAGGTTCTGGAGAAAATACAGGCTCTGCTCTCTATCATGACAGTAACAATGCAGGTGATTTGTTTCTTCTAAAACTGTCTCATAACATAACTACATACAAAAGTTAATAGCAGCCCTGGGAAAGGGCTATGAAAGGCCTGCTGTGACTTGGTGTAAAAGATTTGGGCACTTTTAGTTCATGTTTATTGAAATATCTGTTAAAAACAGCTAGCGTTTAAGGCTTATTCATGAGAAATAATACTATCCATTCTTCTGTCTCATCCAAGGTAATTTCTGGGAAATGCTACAGCCATATTCACTTTAAGGAAATTGTAGAGCTAACGGTTATTTTGCACTGTTGAAGTGGCTTTTTAACAGTTACTTCAAATAAATCACCATCATCTTAATGCTCTAGTGTCTTTCCCCTGCCCCTTGTATGTTATCAGCATGCTACAGATAATTTTTTCTAGAAGTACTATGTTCTCTACAATTCTAGGTCTATCTAGTTAAAATACACTGAAATGCTTTCATCAGTTACCCTTATGAGACAATTCTTGATGTTTTACACGTAGCTTTTCTCAGTTAAAGATTAAGATGGGTACTGTTGCAAATATACCATTTTCTATAAACCGAAACTACTGGACTTTTCCAGCAGCCCCAAACATCTTTAAGCAGCTGACAGAAAATGTGTTAGGGCATTTGTGTTCTCTGAGCATGCCTAAGTGAAGCACCCAGTCAGGCGGTTGAACGACCAAGCACCAGTAAAAGCCTCAAAGCTAAATCGAGCATTTTCAAGCCTCTTCAACCTGTACAGGAGGCTATTGTAATGTAAAAATTCACTAAGAGAGCGTATCAGAAGAGGAGGAAAGCAAGAGTACAAAGAAATAGTAAATTTGAGATTACTTACCTAGTAATTAGTCTAGTGCAATTAATTACTTACAAAGTTAGACAGTTAAGCAACAGCTGAATTGGCCTTTGCCTTTCTTCTCCTGTTTAACAAAGGTATTTGCCTCATATAAAACAAAAAAAGCCTGCAGAACAAAATCCTAGGGCAAGATTTTCTCTAAAGAAAGTAAGTCAGCTTATCCTTAACGTATTTGTACTTGATGCATATTTATCAGAGAGAAGTATTTGAGACAGATGGAACTTGGCTTTCTACATGTGATATAGTCACAAGCAAGTTCGTTCCTATATCAAACTGTGGAAGGATGACATTTAAGTATTTTGATAAAACCACTCCTTCCTGAAAAGTTCTGAGAACCAATAAGTTTAGATTTATTAACGCCAACAATACTGTAGTTTTTACATTTCATTTTGTAATGTAACTCTGATCTGCTGATTCTGATTAAAACACAGTAAGATCACTGTAAAGCAACATTGGCACACACAAGTCATAGTGTTTACATGATATTCAATGGGGTTAGTTTACAGCATGTTATAGAATTGTTTCATTATATCAGATCAAAGAGTATGCATTTAAATGGTCTCTACTGTAAGCTCCACTTTGGTTTAAAACACCTCTGTACATGTCATTTACATACAGCTTTGGCCCTTGCATGCAGGGAAGGATATAAAGCATCTAAAAGGGTGAGTTAGGCTTAACGCTATTAGGCTTATAGTAGCTTGTAGCCCAAAGTATTTATTTGTTTAGGAGGAACATCCAAGACAAGATCTTTTTTTGGATGACTGTTGCAATGCTAGGAGAGTTAGGCATGAACTAGAATGTACTGTACACTTTAAATAAAATCAAGGGTATTTTAGAAGTATTTGCAACTTATAGATTAACCGAAAAAATACTGAGCTTAATACTTGTGATTAGGAATAAATACAAATTAATGTCTGCACATCAATTTAAATAGGCTAAATCACTTTATCAAGTCTGATTAAGAACTGTAAAGCAGCACATTCTGCATAAAGTTGAACACTAAGTATTTACGTATAGCCCATTAACATCCATTATTAAACAAGCTAATGCAAAAACATGTGCTCCATTTGGACAGAGGGGGATGGATGAACTTTCTTCCCCTACAGTCTGATTAAAACTACTGCTGCAGCCTCTCCAGACCTCCAAGATGGAGCTTGTGGAGGCACTCTTCTCAAACCCCAGCTGAGGCTTGTCCTTGGGAACATTACTCTGTCACTAATGACAGCCTTATTTTCTCCTCACCACAAGCTGGTAGATCTGTAAGTGTTAACTTCCCTGAAGGAAAATGAATAACATTCTACTTGTGAAGACACACAAGGTAACACAGCTACAGTTACATCAGAAGAACGTTGTATCTGCTGAAAAGGCACCTGCAAGTCGAAAATCTTCTTTTGTAAGCACGCTGTACATACGCTGGGGCAGTGGTTTAGAGTAAGGTGCAGGACAGGGGACAGTTGTGCGCAAAATGATCTCCCGGCCTGTGGGCGGTGGGAAATCGGACATGGAGCCCGTGTTGAGTCTTCGCTCATCTGCTGAACCAGATCTCCTCAGTTCTTCATCAAGCGGAGGCATCGCAGAAATCTTAAATAAAAGCAGAAATATAATTACAGGGCGGGCTCTTCCTTGCAATTAGAATTCAGAAGAGGAAAAGAGGAAGATCAGCAATGGTAAATATCAGAAGGCTTTACGTATACACGGAGCAAAACACTAATGGGATGTCAAGAAATAAACTGCACACAATCAAATGGAAGAACCTTTGCATGTGGATGGTAAAGCTCAGCCCAGATTCAGCTCCTTGCGTTCTGAAAAGCGTGAAGTAAGGGTTTTCAGCATACAGAATTACCCTTTCTCAGTCAGGAAACTAGCCTCAGCTCTTCATAGCTACACACATGGCAAAGCCACCCTCCTCATACAAGTAACCAGTGCCACCACTGGAGTCTTGACAAAAAGGCACCTGCCTTTGAAACTCAGCATATAACTTCAGTGTGCTCTCCACAACCGAAGAGAGGCTTGCTGAGGTTACATCACAGAGCAAAGAGAACACTGGGCAATCTCCACCTCTACTCACTGCCAGTAAGCAGTAACACTACATCTGCATACAGGAAGGCCGGGCATGCTTCTGCTCCTGGTTGTTCCTCAGATGGCCCAACAGACACACACACACACACCCCACAATACCCTAACAAGATACTGAACTCCATAACTCAAGACCAGGAACAGCACTGAGGCATGGAAGAACCCACAGGTGCTCCCAGTCCTCACCCATCCAGCCCCCAAGAGCAGGGACCCAGTTCTGCCTGGCCCTGCAGCCTTCAACCCAGGGTCAGTCACCAGGAACAAGTGTCATTTGTTCTTACAAAATCAGTTCAAGGAAACCAACAGAGAGGATGTTCCCTTTGCTATACTTCTTCAGTTTCTCTAGTTCTCCCTCTCAGAACCCCTTTATACCTCTGTCCGAAAGTTTCAGTAGTTTCAATAAGCTTTGCTATCTATCTCAATAGTTTTGGTAGTAGCTGGACTGTTACATCCACATAGTATTGTACATCATTACCTTCCCCCAAAGCATCTGGCTGTTCAAGAGACAAAAAAATAGAGACAGCAATAGAGAAGCGTATAAAAGGAAGGCCACATATTTCAGCATCAGTAAGTATTATTATTCACTTGAAGAAATGTTTGTGGTTTTTGATCTTGTTTTTATTTTTACTTTTAAAATTTCTCTTTATTTTCTCTTCCTGATAGGCTCTAAAAGAAAGTCTGTGAATGAGGAAAAACCATTCTGGAAACACAACATTTTTATGCTTACTAATGTGAGCTACAGTACCAACCACATCAGGCTGTTGTACTCTATCTACCAAAAGGTTCAACTCTATGCAGCTAAGGAGGATGAGTGGGAAATGAGGGACAAAGTTGGTTACCTCATCAGAAGATTCAGTCAGCTTGAAAAGGGATGAGAAAAGAACCAGTGATGAAAGATAGAAACAAAGGCAAGTCAGAGATGACTTACAAGAGGTTAGAAGGAGACTGCAGGTTTAAGAGACATCATGCACTCTACTTCTAAGAGCATGCACTTGCTATCATATTTTCCCTGAGAAAGCCTGAGAATATAACAAGACATTTTATACTAGAGAAGAGTCCAGATTCAAAAGGTAATGAACAAGAAAGTCATTCAACTTCTAAATCCCAAACAACTCTCTACCAAAACAATCAATGGTAGATTAAACATGCTTTTCTGTAGCAAGTTAACTCCCATCCCACTAAGAAGTCTTAAGTGACCAGCAGCTAATGGGAGTTGGCTGGAAGCTAGCTTTAGCTACTGATGTTTCAAAAGAAACTAAACTCTAGAAATTACATACATTTTTACTCCCTGATAACATTAGAAACTCTCAACTTTTAAAACAGAATACATTATTTAAAAAGCAAGTGCATACACTTGCATGCATTTACAGGGCACAGTCTTAAGATTTAGAGAAATTCTGTAAGGCAGGCTGGCTTGCATGTTGAGATTTGCAGCACATCTTTCACTAGGGTAAAAGAAATGTTCCAATTTTCATTTCTCAGAATAACCATGGCCTGTTTTCAGAATGGTCCTTTTTACACTGAGTTGCAAAATATTACGGATTATTATTAAATCCACACCTTAAAAGTGTTTAATTCCAAATCACTTTTTTTTAAAGCAGTGATTTCAGGCTTTAAAATGTCTACAACATCATGCCACCTTGTTACTATCACTGCAATTAAATTTTAATTAGATTATTTGATGCTACTGATAGTTGAAATTCTGAGAGAAGCTGTAGGCTGACTGCAGTCCAAGATCTTTGGAAGTCAAAACTTACCAAGCTAATTATTAAACAAAACTGCTTAAGGAAAAAGGGATTATTTATAAAAATATAAAGTGGGGAAAGATTTCAAGAAAATAGATACACCACTGGCAGCAAAAAAAAAAAGCAAATACAGAGTTAAGAGAGCTGAAACTTTTCCTGAGCACATGAATTTCCACACCACAATGTATTCTGATGTAAGCCTCAATCTAAAAAGTATTTAATATTATGGCATACTTCTCTGCATTCCACGTGAAACCATCAACACACAATAGTTCTTGCTCTAATGTTGCATATGTTACACAACTTGACTGAAGCAGAAATTTGTGCCATAATTGCATTACTGTTACTATTCAAAGTAAATCAAACATTCATGACACCTCTACCTACTCAGCTTCAAGTTTCACATCCCAGGTCATCTACTCTTCGTGACATACTGCTGTAGATAAAATCATGTTGTACATCACAAAAAAAACCAACCCAAAAACACAACCATGTTTTTAAAAATACATGCACATATGCAGACAATATAAACAGCTATCACATGTTAACACATTGCATTTAAGTGGTTTGAGGCATCAGCACAGCACTCAAGAACTTTCTCTTACCCTCTGAGCATTCACAAACAGCTTGTGAATAACGCTGCCAGCAGGTCCTCTTCCTGCACCAAGAACAGACACTTCTGGCTGCTCCAGGAGACAGTTCACAAACCTGATGGTACAAATTATTAAAAATAAAGTTACGCTTATTCTGTTTTCAAATCTAAAAATAGAACTGCTTCCACGAGGAGTTCTCCACCTAACAGAATTAGCACTAGGGGCTAATTCTGAATTTTCTGTTCTAAAAATTGAAGGAAAGACAAATTATATTTACCAGCATCCCACACAAACACAACCACCACCTTTTCATCCCTTCACTCCTTTCCCTCTAGCTTAAAGAGTAATGCTTCCCCTGCACCCCTTAAGCCTTCAGTCGTTCCCTCCTGCCCTATCACTCACTCTTTCATGCTAAGCTTTGACAGTAATTGCTGAGTAATCTCTCTGTCCTTATCTCAAGCCACAGCATTTTTTCCATCATATTTTCTCCTCTTATCTTTTTGAGGAAGATGAGTGAGAGAGTGGCACAATGGTCCCGGGCTACCCACCTAGCACAGTAAGAGCTACTTCATTTATTTTAACAAATGTTACATTAGTCAGCTTAAGCAGAAAGTAAATCTGACAGCAGGTAGACACAATGAAACACACCTTGTCACTTTTTACTTATACGTTCCTAAGTAAGACATTTAAAATTACTAAAGAGATTACAATAAGAAAATGTAACTTTGGGCAGCATTGCATTCCCTATTAGTTATAGAAAATACTACATTCCTCGTCCTTCTAATTTTATGTAAATTGCAACAAAAGTTGATCGCATGCACCTTTTACTTAACACAGAAACACGCTACATTTCCAGTACCATCAAGAGAAAACAAATTCTGTCAAAATAGTCCATATCACGTGCTTTAAAGAGATGGTTACTCAGATGGGCATACATGGTGCCCACATCTAAGTAGCATAGGGTCAGGGACATCTAAATTAAATACATCACACACCCATTAAATATGGTTCTTTAGTACTTCTGTATCGTCATAACTTCCATGTGTCCTAAATTCTGACACTATTAAAAAAAGCATCAGAGGGAAAAAAAAAAACAAAAACTCAAGGGAATTAAATAAGTAAATAAATAAATGAATTAAGTCACCTTTGAAGATCTTCCTTCTCCCCCTCATTTTCACATTTCTCTACTCCAAACTTTGCCTTCAAAGACCTGGCCCTGGCAATGATAGCTTCCACGCTCATAATCTGAGCAATGATTTCCTGTAGGAGTTTAATACAAAGATTTAATCCTAGCACTCCCACAAACAAGTCTATCAAGTTTCCAGCACGAACCAACACAGAAGTCTTACTTCCAGCTTCTTGTCCTCTGGATTTGGAAATCGTAGAACTTTACTGGAATGGGATATTATCTGTTTAATAATCTTCTTAACTGAAGATATATCTTCTAGTACTTCTGTTAGGAGGAAAAGAAGCAAACAAGTTCTCATTATTGCATTAGAGTTCAACCCAAAATACTGCGATAATTTATTAAACATTATTTACCTTCTTCCTTTACCTTGAGTACAGCTGCATGGATGATGCAAGGCAAGAGATGCCGTGCAAGGTCAGCTGGTTTCTGAACGGCAAGGTAATGAAGTACCTGTACCAACAGAAAAATTAATACATTAATGATCAAAACTTCTTCTCAAAAGTTAACCTTAAGTTCAAAAGATAAGCACCTACCACTAGCCACAGAATTGTTACCTTCTCTGCTTCTCTAGTGTCATCAAAGAGTCTCTTCTGCCTCCGTGCTGGGACTGGTTTTGCCGTCTCCCAGGCCTCTACCCACATGTTGCTAGGGATCTTCATTCGGGCGCTCAGCTCACCTTTAATTACTACATTCCCCTTTTCATCAACCACTTCCTCCTCAATGTAATCCCGAGGGGAGTACCACCTCACAAAGTCCTCCAGACAACAGCCAGGATTAGCTGCCTGGAACGAAGATGACATTGAATTTGTACCTGAAAAAAGTCCTATAAAAATATAATGACCTGAGTAGGAAGGCAGTATAGTTTTGAGGGCAGAGCACAGGCTATGAGCAAGAAACTCAGGGGATTTTGTTCACAGTCAGCAAAATGTATACTAGAAAAGAGACCTGGGCGAGAGGAAAAAACAAGTATAAACCAAAACAATGGAGTGGGGTGTAAGGGGGAATGCAAGTGGAATCCACACCATCAACAAAAAGAAACCTTCCTCTTACTCCCCCCAGAAAACTGAACATTCACACGCTACTGCAGGCAAACTCAGAGTTGTACTTTAAGTCACACTTCTATCTGGTACTTTATAAATGCAAAAAATACTAAAATTTCACAAGTTTTTATGCATAAGCTTATATGAATAAGTCATAAGTGAAAGAAAGAATCAGTGGGCTGCATGAATACGCTTCCAGCAATAACCTCCTATCTTCCAACAACAAAAGTTCCCTCTTCCTTTAAAAAGGAACTTAAAAAAACAAAAATCCTCCCCTTTTTTAATATGGGCTATCCTGATTATTAATTTGCAGTTTACCAACTAAATGCCATGTTGTCTCTTTTTATCTCCTAAAGTCACACACATCTGACACCATACAAATTTAGCAGAACACTACAGTGTAATAGACTGGATAGCCATAGATTCTGAAGTATTTAAGCAGTTCTATCAACGGGTTTTTATTTTCAACTTTAAACTATATTGAAACTGTTTTGTATGAGGAAAAAAGAAAACTCATCATAAAACCCTGAAAAATGTGCAAGATGAATATTTTAATTAAAAGGAAAGCAGGCTTGTGGAATTTTTCAAGTGGTACTACCTTAAAGGACTCCATATCTGAGAGCAAGCAGGCGCTCTGCATGCGTGCTCGAAGATGTGCTCCTTCTGCTGAGGTCCCAAGTTTTGCCAGAACCTCGGACTGTTCTTCCAGCAAATCCTCAGTCATGGGTGCTGGTTCCTGTAAGACAGAAAGAGACAAGTTCACAGATAGTTCTTTCTTAATAAGGGCTAAGACGAGGAGAAACTGGCTGACAGCTCCCTGTCACCAGGAATTCACTGTACTCTATTTGTACTTTAAGGAAATAACCATAAGTTTCTATGGCTTAAACTGTTTAACCTGAAATTGTGCATCTGAAAAGGACAGTAAGAAACAAAACAAACGCTACCTGAGAATGAAGTAATGCTAGAAAGATACATTGCTACAATACCAAAAACCCAACAGATTAAGTCTGATGTTTGACTGATGTTATTTTGCTTAGACCGCTATGCTAAAGAAATGCAGAATTTTTGCCGCTGATAAGGTTAGCACATAATTAACTGATGACATTCTGCCTCACCCCACTCTGCTCGTTCTTTTTACCCATGCGAAGCAACATCAGTTAGGAAAATTTCTCTCAAATGAAAACCATTTCTCACAAATGAAAACGTATTCATGCGTGGCTGACTTCACATTACTTCCTCTGACACCACTGCTTCCTATTTCACCCCTCTACAAGAAAGTCTGAGTTAAACACTGTTTTCAGTTCACTGGGGGAAACCTGCTTTAGATAGTGAGGTCCTAAGCTGACGACAATGGACTTCTGAAATATTTCTCAGTATGTCTCTAAAAGACAAAAAGCCACAGCAAAACGAATCCAGTACTCTGGTCCATCTGATGGAAATTAGTATCGCCTCTGATGACCAAACACATGGAGTCTTAAAAGTGTCACACCAGAGAAACATAAGAAAAAATAGAGAGGGAATGGAAGATGCCTTAGGAATTGGAAATAAGAAAAAACCTAAGCGTGAGGTAGACAAGACAGCTTAGTTGTCATTTCAAATGAAAGAAACGTGTTTTGAGTTAAATTTGGTACAAGCATGCAAGATTTCACTTTAAATCAGATGAATCACAGCTTCATCAAGTTATAAATACTGAAAATCAGTTCTTAAGACAGAACCACTCCACAATTTTAGGACCAAATAAATATATAATCTGCCAACTATATACAACTTCACAATCCTGAGAATGCATCATACTGCATGAGAGTCACACTGCACATCTGGCTCAGCTCTATCTAACCTGTGTTATGGGAATGTAGAGAGGTTCTCCTGGATGCAGCAGCGTCAGCTTCCCATGAGGATGCAGACGACCTTCTGGTTTTAGGTTTACGGGCTCTTTGCTGCCTTCCTTTGCTCCTCCTTTTTTTCCATTTTCCTGTCCATTTCCTTTCAGATCTTCTGTGTCACTCAGACATTCAAAAAATTCCTCTTCACTGTCACTCCATGATTCCCAAGACTTTCCAACTTCTTTATCAGGCTCCTTCAGGTTATCTCCAGAGAGGTCTGCTCCTTTTCCAGTATCACCAGAAGAAGCACCAGGTGAACGATCAGACATGTTCCCCCTTTTCCCCTCATCTCTTGCTTTTTTTCTTTCAATGCAACAGTTTAACATCTAACAAGTTAAATGGAAAAAAAAAAAGAAGCGTTTAGCAATTACTTCTTTTATGGAAAAAACACCACAGAGAAACTTGGAGAGTCACAAAAATCTCTTACAATTCCAAAAGACACTAATCCCATTGAATTGGTGCTATAACAAAGATTTTGCCAAGAAATGGAGGTCCAGACCAAGTGATACAAGCATAACTAAATCTACAAAACCAACATACTTAGATAATAACGGTTATGACTTCAACTGTTTCTCTAGGAGAAAAATCATTCTAAAATTTGGGATATTTACCTGAAGCTTCTGATGCAGTAAACAGCATCTCAGATCTGGAGGGCCATTAGCTAATCTAACAAAAGGTAGAAGTGTAACTATTACCAGTTATGAAGTCGAATGTTTCACACACACGGTCTTAAATCATCTGAAATCCAGGAAAGGGGCAGATACCCACAATGAACCCACCCCCACCTCTTTCACTATACAGCTCTTCTATAGTCCCAACAGACAAGCTAGTGACTGAACAAGCCCAGAATTTAAACTACATTTATTTCCTAGAGATCATATCTGAAACTCAGAGATCATTCATAGCGGTATAAAACAAATACTGCATCCCCTGGTCAGTTTTGTATTTGGATGATAGCTGAGACAGCATCAGCTGCCTGAAAAGGCAACTACACCAACAGAACTGGGAACAGCTCCCTTAGAAAAGCGGTGCAACTACATCACAAAACAAAGGTGTTTCTCACTATAGCAGCTCCTTCATTTTTATCTGATCATTTGGAAGCTAAGCATTTGCATAAGATTCTTTTTCCTCCACACAAGGGAATGTTCTTTAACTGGAGCTTCCTTCAGACATCTCAAGTTTAATGGAGCGTGCAGATTCTATCCCTACTCCCTCTCCTCTCTTGCTTTAGGGAGGAAAGATAATAAAAGCAGCAGATAGCATTTGCAGTGAAATAAATCTTACCCTGGAATAAGGTAGTTGTTCTCCCATCTGTAGCGCATTTCTAACACAAACTCTTGCCAAAGATGTGCCACTCCTTTTACTCCTCCATGGTAGAAGTTTATCATACAAAGACATAAAGCTAGTTTGTACGTCAGACTATCAGAAGGAGCAGATTTAAACTGACTGAAGAGATTCTACATAAGAAATAAAGAAAGCAGGAATACAGAACCAATGGCATTTTATCCAAAACCGCACCATCTGCGTGTTCTGTTTATCTTTCCAAAATTTACCAATTGTAAAACACAAGGCAACCACAACGAAGTCTGTATTAACATGCACTAAAAAGTGTGCTCCCTCCCTGTCTTCCCTCTGTCAAGTATCAGTCGGTATAACTTACGTAATCTTCATTCTCTGGAGGAGGATTGCTTCCTGACGAAGTGCTACCTCTGCTTTCAAATCCCTCTGCGAGTTTGTCAGCAGCATCAGGAAATAAGAACTTGAAGAAATAAAATCTAAACTTAGGCTGTTTCAAGAAGTGGATCAATGCAATTCAAAATGTAAGACTGACATCAGAAACATTTTTTCTTTAAAATAATTCTGCTCACTTACCAGAAGAATAGTGTTCAGAACTTCATTGTTCAAAGGTGATTCATCTACACCTCTGTGCTTGCGAATTTTTTTCTTTGCACTGTGAACCATATTTGTGACAGATAATTTATGGATTGGGACAGGCGCTGGCTCGGTGAGCTTTGACAAAGCATGAGTGATATCAGCAACCTCTATGCAATTAAAGAAAAAAAGAAAACACAATATCAACTCAAAGTTCATCTGTCATAATCAATCTATATTTCATGGATATATTTTTAACACCCTATTAACCTTGGCTATACCCTCATGCTGTCAATGTTTGATCCCTGACACTCACTGTTCTTAGTCACAAAATTATATAGCAGAACCAGGAGTCACAAAGGAGTCACAGACCAGCCAGCTTTGATTTATTTTTTCTGAATGAAGACAAGACTGGGTTGGCTGCAGGTAGTGCCTGCCACCTACTGCAAGTACTGCATACTTGCAGATAATGACAGGCAGAGTATCAGCAAAAAAACCTGCTGAAGAGCCCATTTACACATAGCAAAAATGAGTAAACTGTAGATAACAGAACATGCAAGTGTATGCTGGAGCTTTAGATTAGACTTCAATTAATCCAGTATTAATTACTGTATATGAGCTGACATGATCTGTGCGCTATTTTGTTTTAGATTCCTCTGGTAAACTCCTCAAATCAAAGGATCTTTTCCAGACAAAACTGTTGCTGGTAAACTCCAAAACCAATGAATTAATATTGTTAAAAAGGGTAAAAACAAATTTAAGCAAATAATTACCAGTAGCCTAGAAAACCTCATCTTGGCCAACGTTTTAAGGAAACGAGAGATAAGAGAGGGGTGAAGAGACTTTATGTCAAACTAGAAGTAATATATACTACTCACAGTCTAACACCTTTTAAAGCTAACTAGCTAGCCCCTTCTCTTGAGCTCCTTTAAAATACATTCAACATGTAAAGTAAAAGAAGTGAAAGAAAGGGACTAGGACATCAAAAAAAGATGCCAATATCCCCACACTGTTGGGGTAATTCTTAACCTGTTGTTCTAACAATTTTGGCTTTAGCTTCACTATATTTCTCTTCCTCTCTCAGTAAGATAAGACTTTAAAATGGAAAGGAGATCAGACTCTCAAACAGATTACACTCTTAACTGGCTGTTTAAAAGTGCCCAATATAGTATTTCAAAAGGCAGAAAAAAGCAAGTATGGAAATACAGAAAATAATGCAGATGAATCTGTTTAATGCTTGCTCAAAAACTAGTCTTATACATAACCAGTCTAAAGTAAACTCTCATTTTCTAATTTAAAAAATATAACTATAAGATAGGAATTTGTCCTATGGGCCTTCAGGAGCCAAAATTGCCAATTCATATTAAGAATTCATATTAAATAGTACCCGAATTTGCAGGAGTGTTCCAGAAAATGCCTGAGAGTAAAAAAATATAAAATACTGCTGAATCTGAAGTCAGGAGAAGTGGGTAGGAAAGTTAAAATTTGTGAAACGAATAACAATCAAGAAACCTAAGCAAACAAGTTTTTAGCTTTACCTTTTCCATCCTCTTCAAATGCAGATCTTCCAAGTATTTCATCAGTCGACTCCTTCCGACGGCACAGCTTGAAGAATTCATTAAGAAAGTCACCTATAAGAGAAACAGCTTCTGAGCAACTAAATTGAAATCTCACTGAACAATCAGCTAACGCTCAAGTCATTCTTGACGGATGATAATTTTCCTCTCTTTTTTCTGAAAGAACATGATAATCTGTTCCAAAGCACTAAATATCCTTAAGACACGTAACTGAATTATCACAAAACGCACAGCTAGACACCGATCAGCACCACTGCACAGCACTGTCCTCACCCAAACCAAGCTGAAACTTCTGCAGCAGAACAGAATACACACAGTAAACATTTATTCTCTGGAACCTGATGAATGTAGAACAGCACTGAAGTTAACAGTACACAGACGTAGACTAACCTTTAACAAAAACTTACCTATTTGCAATGCTTGCATTCTTGGGAAAAGAAGCCCAAAATACAGTGCACTCAAAGAAGTTAGAGGAGTGAGGAAACAGGTCATCAGGTAATCAATCATTCCATTCTAACTTCTACACTTAATAGCTTAAAAGCCTTAAGAGAAGATACGAAATTGTGGTATCTTACCCAACAGACACTGAGGATTATCTGCTTTTCTGACTCTCACAGACCACTGTGGTGCTTGAATAGGATCCAGGTCACTAGAAAAAAAATAAATTCATTCTGTAACCACAGGTAAGCAAGAGATGAGCACTAAATCCTTAACAAATAAATCTTCATAGTCATGAAGTTATAATATACACCCAATTATACAGAGGAACACGAAAGGCACTCTAAAATGTAAGCAAGAGTCTCAGTTTTCATGTACATATAGAACATGAATAGAAATTGAAATAAGAATTCAGCTCAATTTTAAGAAAAATCATCTTTTGAAATCTGCTGATGTTGAAAAATTATTTCCACATTACTTAAAACAGTAGACCACAATTCTTTTTTTCTTTTCTGAAGTATCAGTGCATATTGTTCTTCCTCTTTAGGAAGAAGGATGGGAATCAGTGAACTCCTATTGGTTTCCGTATTCTAAATCCTGCTACCATCATCTCAAGAGAAATGCAATACACAAAACCTGTAAGGTTAGCATGGGAATATACCTCAAGATGTACATTCCGTTGAGATCACAGTATAATAATATTTTCTCACACAGAAATGCAGGCCAAAAGTATTTTTTCCAGATTAGACATCCTATCAGTAGACCTTAACACTACACAAAAAGCCAGACAGAGAGTCCTCATGTCAATTAAACGTAGCAGTTAACAAGCAGAGAATACACATCCAGCTATTTGCAATTCAGACAGAATACTTACGAATAGACATCATTGTCGACAACTATACCTTCTGTCAGGTGAGGCCACGTGGTGGCTAGATGGAGCTCACTGAAACAGAACAAGATTCAAGTCTCTATCACACTTAAGATCTTGGTTTGCATGACGGGTTATGTTTAAGTCCCTGTGTGGATTTTGCAGCTAAGTTTCCTCACTGCATACATTCTTTTGGTTATTCAACAGCACGTCACCCAGCATGGCACTCAACCTTACTAGTAGCTGGCACAGGACTCTTTCACCACTCCTCTCCATAGAAGGAGAGATTGTGCATTATCTTCTACATATCCCAGTACAGATGAAAGAAAAACCTACACAGACTGCCTACAGCTTTAATACTGTCTAATACTTCAAATGATCCCGACTTGCTGAGTGTTGATGGGGGATTTGGAAGAGGACAGCAGAAGTATTGCAGCAACTCAGTTAATAGACTATCTCGTGTAAAGTCTTCTACAAATATCATAGTACAAGAAATGAGCAAGTCCAAATGCTGAATGAAAGCACATGATTTTTAAAGATTTCTCCTGTTAACAGGCATTCCAACTTAATGGTTTCAGGGACAAACTAAGTATTCCCTTAGTTTATGATGGAACATTTATGAGCTGCAATTCTAATACCATTATACCGCTTAGCAAATAACACGACTTGGCAGCAGAGCATGTACTTCAATAATATCACATTCTGCTAGTGACACTGAGTGACAGGAAGGCAAAGCTCAGAAGATATAGATTAAAGATCTCCATTAAGTTATAAAAACAAAAAAAAAACAAAAAAAAAAAGCAGGTTTTTGAACTTGTATCTTACCTAATAGGATCCTCACAGGCACCAAATGGTAACTTTCCAAATTCAAGGCCTCCAACTTCTCCTCCAACTAGAGCATCTATATCTGAAGATACATTTTCCATACAGAATTTATGGGGTATTTGAAAAAGCATACCATTTTCATTTCACAGTAAGACTGCAATGTGTTGGCTGATCAGAAAATAACTGAATAGCTAAGGTGATAGAGCTATGAAAATGCAATCCTAGCACACAGCCAAAGTAGTTGTTTCCAGAGGAGCTGTGAAGCAACTATATGTTACTTTCACTTACTAGATGTTACTCTCCCTTCAGTAAGTGCTAATATAATAAAAGGCTTGATCAGCAGTTTCTCCTACATGAAAGAAAAATTAACTCCTTGGCTTAACAACAACAAAAAATCTCATGTTTTATCTCAAGCAAGGTCTACACAGGATTTTCTCCTCTTTCCATTGTTAATAGAGGTAAATAGCAAAGCATTAAAATCAGTTATTTTGCTGAAATAACTGACCAATACTCCTGCGAAGTAATATCATCTATCAAAATGTGAATCCAGCAGTTTCTGTGTGGAACACAAGGCAGAATCCTTTACAGATCTATAGACAGTTACCCTCTTCTCTCCAGGTACATACTACAGTTCTAGACATATCACGATTTGAATGCCAATAAAAAACCAAAACTGTCACAAATACAAGCCACAGTCAGATTTTCAGAGCTTTGAACTTGTTAGCTCATCACAGCCCTTCCTAGTAATGCAGAAATCATGTTTTAATTCCTCTGGCAAGATACAGAAATGTTTCCATTAGCATTTACTGTTTATCTTAAGACAGGTTATTATATGGACACAAAACTCCCACCTGGTGGCTGCTGCGGCCAGAAGTACTGCTGCCAGTCCTGAAGCACATAGGTAAGCCGAATAGCCATGCTAACTGGAGGCAGCGGTGTTAACGGGCATCCCTTGAAAACATTCCATGGTAAGTGTACATCCTCTAGAATATCTTCATACAGAATGTAAGTTATGGCAGTTTGTACTAGAATTAATTTCATCAGAACTGCAAAACCCCCAAGAATTACCACTGCTTAACAGGGCACTTGTGCTAAGACTAAGCATATAAACATTCCAAAACCCATGCAACATTTACAAGCTCCATTTAACCGGTAACGTACAAGTAACTAACACAGAACGCGTCAGATTTTCAGTAAGGACTTTTTCAGTGTTTTGATGAGATTGCTGACTACCAATATTAGTCGTAAAGTGTTGCAGTCAGCCACCCCACTCTAGAAAAGTCCACTCAGACTCCTCACGGTACTATCACACTGTTCTTCAGTCTTAATTTATAATAGGCTGGGTGCTGCAGCTGCAAGTAGCAGAACAAACACGCACCTCAACGTTCCCTTCTCCTTTTAAACAGCAAATAGAGCTTGTCTGGGGGAGATGAAAGAGGGGGTTGTTGCAAGTAGGCTGCAAAACAGATTCCTTCATATGCCAGTGGAAAATTAAAGTAACACAATTTTTTTACTTTCTAGTGCTAGATACAGAGTGCCAATATCTGGAAAGACGCCCTGTTGGTACTGACAGCGAGTCTGATCCTTACAGAACAAATCGCTACAAGACAGAAGTAAATCAATGGCAGCCAGGTAACAGAATAATTACTCTTAGTATCAGGTATGTACATACAGATGCACTTACAATCTTGGACTTGAAGACATCCAGCAATCCCGATAAGTGAGTATACTGACTGGGCACCTTGCGAAGATGAACCATTTCAAAGTCAGTTCGAACTCCTGGACCTTGACATTCTCCAACATACATACGTCGCCATTTCTGATGTATTTGCACAAACAATGGCACCTGACTGTAAAATATTCATGTTTCAGATTATCTCTGATATCTCATAGCCTTTTAAACACCATATTTTTTAGAATAATTTTCTCTTAGGAGAACGCAGTTCAAAATGCTTGATATGAATCCCAAAAAAATAGTCGTAACTTCATCATTAAAGAGAATGCCTAACAAATCATCATGAGAAACACAAATGCAAAGACTCATCAATGACCTGTTAGCTTTCAGTCTGATTATTAAAAGCTACTAATAATTATTAGAAATTTACAGTTACCACACAGAGAAGAAATCTTCCAAAAGTTGTGTTCCGCATGCCAGTTATCCCAACAACATGCAACAGTTTTTAAAGCCTTTGAGGTTTTCACACAACATAGAATACAAATAACATCCTGAATCAATCTTTATATAGTTACTGTGGGAAGATTTTTTTAAAAAGTCTTTTTGTAACAGTATTAAGGTGCAAATGCAACAAACACAATGTAATTCACTAACAATTAAATACCTTTTTGTAAATAAAGAACTAAGTAAATAGTACACTAGTTTCACCTGAGCATATAAAAAAAGTTTACCCTTTCACCTACCAGCCAGTGTTGCCCAATGCAATAGAAACAGAACTCAGCAGAAGGTTACATTTGGATTCACTAAGAACTGCATCATTATTTGCAGCTGGAGCAATAACCACGAACTCACGTAATCCATACCTTAGAGAAAGAGGGGGAAAAAGACAACATATTTGTGTGTTCCAGTAAACCAGCTCAAACACAGAATTCTTAAAAATATTGTAATTGAATAATCCAATTGTCATTGACAGGATATGACTTTTATTTTGCTGTGCGTCACTTCTTTCACAGAGGCCAAGATCTGACTGGGAATGCAGCACCACAGGTCATCACATCACTGCATGAATTCATGGATTTCCAGGTGTACCAGTCCTGAGTTCCTCACTGAAGTTACTAAGAACTGTAACTACACTTACAAACAATCTATTGCTATGTTTCTCTGTAGCATGGAAGAAAGGCAGCATACATACCATCTTACCAGACAGTGAGCTCTAGGAGGAAAGTCATTGTTCATGCAGAGCAAGTCCTGCATAGGCAGAGGAAGGGCATCTGCAAAAAAAAGTGTGACATGTAAGAGCATCAGCATCCATTCAGCTAACAGCTTACCTCTTTAGCAATTCATTCACTGTAAGACATAGTAAAATCAGGAATGTCAGGTCCAACCCATCAGATCCCCCAGAATTTCACACAGATTCAAACCAATGCTTATTAAATCAACACTCTGAAATCCTCTTTTGTCATATCCTTACAACGCCTGTACATATTTCAGGCACAAAAGAGTACTGTCAACTACCTTCTACACCTTCTTCTCTCCCATCTCTGTCACCGGGTTCTTGTACTAGATAATGATGTGTAACTGAGAATTTGAAGTCTGCAAATGAAATTTCATCTGATTTCTCCTCCCATGCTCCTGTGGTATATATACCCTGCAGATCGAAAATGACAAACAAAAGCAACAAACAAAGCTATTACTTGATCACATATATTTAGGTTAACATTTGTTCACCTTTTTCTCCTTCTGTGGTTTTATTCTACAGCTAGGCATGCTTTACTATGAAGATAATTCTCAAAGCACTTAATTATAAAGTTAGCTGAATGCTAAAATCCACATTGCTTGCTTTCACTTCAAGGACAAGATATCCCCCACAGAAGTCTTCAGCGTTATTAGGCAATGACGAGGCAGGTATTTCCCTTCACATTAGACTGGACATCTTAAGCACATGCACCCTCTACTTTGCCCACCAACGACACCTTCCCATCTCAGAATTTACCTGGCCCTGTCTACTCTACCACTCTACACAAATACTTCTTTAATATTTACTTTGAACTGACTTCAACTGATAAATAACTATGTATTAAAACCACCAAAACTCCTGCGTTACGATAATAAAATTTTAAACAAAAATACTATATATAGAAAAATACATGGGGGAAAAAATCAAGAGCAATGTACAGAATTGTACAGTTGCTACTAAAAGTAATGTGGTCAACCACTCTTTGTAAAAGGTGTCTTCTCACTAGAAAACAAGAGGTCCAGTGTAGAAAACATAAAATACAGGAACACGCTGACAGCTATGGTTCACAACTGGTTCAGCAGATATCGTAAGCTTTATGCCTTACTACTTGATACCCTAAAATTAAGAGTCAGAGAACTCCTCTGGAAGCATGGCAGCCATGCAATCCCTTAATTTCCCACACATTTTACAGGATTGAAGCACCACCACAAAGGCACTAATTAGACTTTGGGAGAAAAAAATTGAAAAGTCTCCCTATGAGATGTACTGAGTCACAAGTAACACAATGCAAACCTCATCCATGAGTACGTGAGGCATGACAAATGCACCAGGGAGGACAAAAAAAAAAAATGCTTGTTGGGGAAAGAATAGAAAGCAGCTAAAATCATGTTCAATCAAATGGAAAACTGGCAATGAAAAAAAACCCACAGCGCTAGCCCCTATGAGAAGAATTGTATTTATCAAGGAAATTGTCCATCTGGCAGAATTCCAATAACCTCACAGCACTTGTTTGTTCAATAGCCAGTTTTACAAGCAAAACTCCTAACGCAAATCATTAGCTGCCACATTTAAGTAAATGAGAACACAAGTAAACATATCCACGGGTACTGCTAGTTAGTAATTCTAACAGACTCTCTGGAAGCTCTAACTGACCTTTTCCAGAGGTTTGCCCGAAGAAATCCCAATAAGCTTCCAGTCATTCAGCACTTCTTCTATTTTTGAAATAAATCTAGTAAGAAGGGAAAAAGGTATTAATATTGCCTGATTACTCGCTCAGCTTATGTTGTAATTCAACCCCCTAGAAGCAGACAAGTAGTCCTACCAGGGAATTCCTTTAAAACAAAACACAACACAACATACCAAGGACCACAACGAAAACAGGACTGCTTCCTTGTACAAATGAAGTGGTGCTTTTAGTTTCGCATCCCAGATGAGCGTTATTTTTAGCAATTGTTATGAACATGCACTGAATGTTTACAAAATCTCACTCATTTTCACAGAATCACAGAACTGCAGGGGTTGGAAGGGAGCTCTGGGGATCTGCAAGTCCAGCCCCCTGCTTCATTGATCAGCACTGCAGTTACACTTCAAGCAACAATTTTTTCCAAAAAGGTAATTTCTAACATAGGGGAAGATGGTTTCTGTCTCCCCTACTTAACCTTCCCTCCCTACCCCCACCCCCAGTTACTGGTTTGGGGGAAAGGGTTTCAAGAATGACCAGCTAAAATTAAACTATGTTCCAGTTATGACCAACACAGGCTTTAATTTAGATCAATATACAGATCACGCATTAAGACAACGTGAGCTGGAAGAACTGAGACTGACGTTACACGCTTGTCTGGCACTGCAACAAAACAGAGCCCTGCTTCGCTGTTTAAAGAAAAATACAAAACGTGTTAGACACATAACTGTAATCTAAATTCAAATTTAAACACAGTCCTTAAAACCTGTCTCCTTCCGTCATAGATATTACCGTTGGAGAAAGTATTTTGAAGAATAATACATAAGAATGCAGAGCGATCTTCACCTGACATTTTTTCTGTATGCTGTTGTACTAACTTTGAAGGGCTTCGGCCACAAGACAAGTACTTGACTGCTACACTGCAACACATGGGCTTTCTGGATGTTCGTTGTAATCCTCGGCAAGTGGGCTTAGTGCCTGCTAAACCCGACCTTCCACTAAGTTCAGAAACAGCCTGCCTAGATCCTCTTACCCAGCCCAGCCCCACTGCAAACAAGAGCACTGCCACAGCCCGTCCCCGCAACCTGCTGAGCAGGGCAGCTGCACTTCCCAGGAATCTCTTCATTTGAGCGCTGTATCAAAACACCTTCTGTGACTGCCTGCTTCAGTTCAGCAAACAAGGCCACCGAGAAGTTACCGAGAACTTGAACCGCGCCCGCTGTCGTCAGAAATCCGGCCGGGGAAGGAAGGTGAGAAGGCTCCGGCCGAGCCCGGGGACCAAGGGAGCAGGGCCCGCCCCAGCCCCGCTGCTCGCCCTCAGCCCGGCGGCAGCACGTACCTCTCCCACTCGGAGGCGGTGGTGAAGTCCGTGATCTCGAACACCTCCGACTCGGGCTGCGGGGAGAGAGCGGGAGAAGCAGTGAGCGGGGAGGCGGCCGCGGGCGCTGGTGGCAGACGAGAGGGGACGGGACGGGATGGGATGGGACCGGACAGGGGAAAAGGGAAAACAGCACTCACTTCGCTGTCCGCCGCCATCTTGCACTGCGGCCCGCCCCGCGCGCAGGGGCTGGCGGGAAGGCGAGCAGGGCAGGGCAGGGCAGGGCGGGGCGGGGCGCGGGGCGTTACGCACCTCAGCGCGCTCTGGGGGTGTGCTGTGGTACTTCCTCCGGCCTGAGAGGCTTTTTTTCAAGAGAGAAGCGGTTCCCACACGGTGGTGTGAGGCTGGGGTTGTTCCCCAAACTCTGTGGGTCCGCCGGGGACCGCCTGAGAATGTAAACAAGGTGCCTGACAAGCTGGGACAGGGTATCCCCATGAGGCCCAGTGTCCCGTCTGGCATAACACAGCGTCATGGTGCTGCCAGCCCTCACAGGAGTTCCCTCCGAAACTCTCCCAGAGGCTGTGACCGTTACCCCTTCTCCCCCTCTCTGCACTACAAAGTGCTATTTCTCCGACATAAATACACGAATAAATGACATCATCCTTAGAGCCTGCTGTATTAGGCTACCTGCAGAGGGACAGAGAATAATTAATGAGAATTTACCGGTGATAGTGAACGCTGAGGTGAGGGGGCTGGCTGCAAAGGGAAAATGACGTAGAGATAAACGAAGCACTAAAAGCACCAAGAGAAGGGAGAGGGCCGAGGTGCCGCTGCGAGCCCGCTGCCGTGGCAACGCGGTGTAAACGAAGCGCGGCTGGCCGGCCGAGGCACGGGGACAGGGGCCGGTGCCCGGTGCCCGGTGCCCGGTGCCCGCCGCCGCCGTGTGTGGAATCGCCGCCTGGATTTCGTGGTGCCCAGCGAAGGAGGGAGGCTGTGGTGCAAAAAACGCCCTGTGGCCGCTCTGCGGGTTGCTGTGCCTCTTGCCACGCTTCACTGCTGAAATACACGGTAAGGGATGGCTTCAGTCTATTTTACAGAGCCTTTTCAGCTATGATTTTGAAAGTTTTTTTAATACTCAAAAAAGGCAACGTTTGGAGAAGTTCATCATATAACCCTTAACAGGCTCATATAATGGGCCTTCTAATGGATCATCTGCTGTTTAGTGTAAGGACAAATCAAAAGTGCTTGCTTCTACAGCTACTGTTCCACAGGATACTGGTTGTCCTTGGTCTCAGCACTCAACTTTTCTGTTTCCTCCTTTGTAAACCTCTGATGACAGTACTGCCCTGTGTCAGGGTGCACCGTCGTTTGGGATTAGCATCTGTGAAACAACATGCATTCCTCTGTCTCTCTCACACACAGTCACACACTCAAAGTGTCACGCAGAATTGTTATAATTAATCTGGGATAAATGGATGAGTCTCTTGGGAAGGCTGCTGCATGCTGAAGGCATGTTGTGTACTTTTTGCTGATAGAATGAGAAACAAAAGCCAAATTCTTTTGCTGATTAGCAGTAAGTGGCAAAATGCTGCTGAATCCAACAAGAGCTATGTGGGCCATTTGTTTCCACTGACCTCTTTTGTGACTTTGAAGTAGAACCATTCCTGAAGGACAAGGCCCTGAAGGACTCAGAGTTGTTACCTGCCATCTGTTGCATACATCTTACTATTGGCAGCGCTGCAGCATTGAGCTGCTTGCCCATTAGTAGCTTTACCGAGTGCCCTGAGCTCAAGTGCAAAGGAAAAAAGGCATTTATGAAAAGACTAAAAACAGGTATTTATGAGCTAGACAAATAAGCAAACAAACCCAACCCCAAACCATTGCCAGTGGTAGTACCGGTTAGGAATGACTTGAAGTAATATGTATAATGAATGCTGAAAATGTTATTTAGCTCTAATATCTTCTGTATTTTTTAAACTGTGAGATGTTTGCTAAATAATAAAGGCAATGGGAAACATTGTAATGTAGACGGTAGCTGGTAATAATATTTTCTTCTATTCATTTCAATTCACTGTACTTAATTACATTACGTATTCTTGCCACTTGAGAAACAGAAGTCCGTGTTTTTCAGAAAGAGCCCCAAATCCAGAAAAAAAAAAACCCACTGAGATGATTAATTTTAAGAATCTTTTGAGTTTCTTAGTAAAGAGGGTTGATGTGAGCTGCTTTGCAATTACAAAAACAGTCATCACTGAGACTTTGTTGAGATTGCAGCGTACGAGCTGTTTTGTGCTCGGAAAGTTATTGATCTCTTTTGCTAAGGGAAAGTTTTGATCAAATAAACAATTCAGATCTGGGTTGTTAATTATCTTCTAAATGTGACTTGTTGACTTTCTGGTCTGCTGTATGAGGGTGATATCAGGAAAATAATACTGAGAGCTTTCATTTCCTATTCTTCACAGCATATGCTGAATTTTTAGCAATAAAATTTATGTTTGGACTGCTTTGAGTATTTTCAGGATGGAGCATTGGATGTTAAGTTAAACTACAATTTTTTAATAATGTCAAGTACTTTTTAAATACTGCCTTTGTCTCATATAGGATCCCAGAATAATGAAATAGGATCTACTGGTTTGTGCACATGAATTGGAAATCAATTAACAGAACATGTTTTCGGGTTTCAGGACCTTAAAACATCTAAGGACAGTATGTCTGAAAAGCAGAAAATTAAGAGGAGAAGCAAAGAAGGTATCTAACCAATGAAATGAAGTCTGTGAAATGGAATATATGTATCTGGAGAAGAAATAGGACAACATTAACTTGAGATCTTGTCATTTGTTAAAATCAAACATCCACAAGAAAATTTGCAATCAAACTTAGAGTTATTTCTGCCTTTGAAAAACCCCGAGATTTGTTTTGGTTTTAATACTTTTTCTAAAGGAGTTTGTCCACATTTTTTTTTTCTTATATTTCTGTTCTACTGAAATGGGTGATGTAACTGGATTTTTTAAAAGATATTCTTTGCTTTTAAAAGTAGATTAAATTATTATACTTACCAAAATAACTAGAATTATTATAGATTTAGGCATTCAAATGCCTAAAGTTTACAACAAAAAGTATATGTAAGTATTTTACTTAAATGAAATGTGCTCTTTTTTTTTTCCCTAATATATCTCGATAATATTTTAACGGCCAAAATTAAGTATATTTGCTTTGTGTGACTGGTGAGTGAATGCAAACTACTAGTATTCTATGCAATACAGCAATATAAAACTAATCTACTAATGTACTGATGCAGGTTGTGGAGCTGTTGTTGCTCTTCAAAATGCAGATAAGATAATGAAAGAAATTCATGATTCATACAAAGATCTAGGAAAAAATAGGTAAGTAGAATTAATATTTAATTTGTAGCTGAGTATCCAAAAGTGAAGACAAAGCAGGAATTGGTCTGAGCATGAAAAGATTTACTTCATGCCAAATGCTAGATAAAGCTATATGAGTTGCATGGTGTTTCTTTCTTCCCAGTGTCAATCACTGATCCTTGCAGAGGCAGGATATTGCACTACTTGAACTAGTGGTTTGGTACAATATATGGAAATATAATTACGAGAGAAATAACTTACGGTGTATGGTTTCACATCAGTGTTTGACCTAATTAAAAACAGACAATTGTCTCGCATGCAGCTTTAAGATAAAGTAGACTGTATTTTCTACTGCTTTTCAATCAAAGTTTTTTCTTTTTTTCCTTCCTCCCCATATTTGGATTTTCCATTCTTCAGAAACCAGGTGGCAGAAATCTGAGTCTTGTCCATCCAGCCTCTATTCTTGCAGGCAGGCCATAGCGTAGTTTGTAAATGACAAAGGCACACCACCTGGTCTTCAGAATTCTTTTGACATGCTTTCGTGATGATTCATAAAAAATACACGCTGGAAGCAGTCAGTTTTTGTCAGCAAGGGGAAGATGGGCAGTGTGTTTTCCTATTCGTAATGAGCCTTTGTTGTTTGTGATTCACTGTTATTTGTGATCAGTCGCTGGCATAGCAGTTAGATGCTGCTATGATCCTAGATGGATCATAAAAGAGAAAATGCTTTGGCATTCTTGGATCTTACTAGCTTCTTGTTCCTATTATTCTGAAGTTGCATGATTATTTGAACTGAGTAGGCTCCTTCCACTTATTTTCACATTGTATTTTGGTTTTTGTTTTTGCCTTTTAGCCAAATAACACCAGCAGCCAGACTGCAGTCAGATAAACAAGTGGCATGTTGTCAAAGTAAAAAGCAGTTAACATTACAGATGGGACAGCACACCTCTCTACCTTTCTTGCTGAAGAAAGAGAGCAAAAGACACGGCTTTGACTTCAGCTTTCTGCTCCATGTCTCATGCCCAAAATCCAACACTACAAAATCTTTTAAGGATTTCGGTGCCTTCCAGATAATAAAAGCACATATGCAACAAAGTAAGTTCAAATTTAAAAGTCAGAACTTTTCAATAAAGTTAAACATCACTATCAAGTTAGGTGCTAAAGCCTCAGAAGTCCTTTTTCTTCAAACTTTAAATTGTCTTTTTGTTTAATTCTTCATATTAAGTTGGCTTCAGCCATGTTGCCTGACATCTTTAATTATGTGTGTGTGTATTTCGGGAATGAGGGAGATAAAGAAAAGCAATGCTAGAGAACATTAAAAGGAGTTGTTACAATTCCCATTACTCTGTATAATACAACTGACCCCACGTAATGTGCAGTGGAATTCTCAGCAGGGCCAGGATGCCATCTCTTTCACTTTTTTTTCCTCCAACTGGAATTAATTAATTCATAATAGAATTAATTAGCTATTTGTTGAGGTCAGCAAACATCTGAGATTTAGAAGAAATATTTGCTTAAATTATTAGAATAAAATATTTTTATATCACCGTATTTCACTGTGTTTTATAGAAAGTGCAATTGTAGCTTCCCACTTTTTTTGTTATAGCACATTTATAGCGTAGTCCTGCAACCACGCGTTAGACAAATGTCTGCTCCTCAGAACCCTACGGTTTGAAATATTTATATAGTGAAAACTGTAGTCTGTTTAACTTCTCGCTAACATTAATGTGTTTTGATTTTTAAGGGTTAAATATAACAATACTAGAAGACAGGAACAAGAGGTCTGAGGTAAGATGGTATTATGTATAAAACGAAACACAATTAGAAGTTTTATATACTTTGAAAACTTTAAAAGTAGAGATACAAAAGAAGTCTGTGTAGTTTTCTCTGCTTGTTCTTCAGCTTTTCTGATGAACATCAAGTATTTTTATAGATGTTATGATATATATTGAAATAATATTAGTGTTGCATTGGGGATTATTGAGGGCAAAGTGTTGGAAATCTAAAAAGATATAGAACCTCTTAAAATGGAAATACGTAAGTTAATTTTAGGTAGGCGTGTTTTGTATGTTAGACACCTTAGATGCTTAGTTTTGCTGAATTTAAAAACAAAGCAAAGCAATTTTATTGTGTTGATGGGTAATATAAAATTGAAGCCAAATTGAAGAACAGACAAGACATTATGTGATTGATTAAAAAAATATTTAACATGAAATGTTGTGATAAGTGTAAACGGGATTGCTGACAAAAAAGTTTTTATGGTTACTCCTGTACTCGCAGTTGAACTAATGATTTAACATGAGTCAGCGCATTACACCACGTGAGCCTTCCAAGCTGCAGAAGATCAAATTCATTGTATTTAGAAAAAAGAGAATTTGGTCTTTGTAGATATTAATTAATAGTCCTTTCTACTACAGACGCATTAAGTCAGCTGTGTACTTTAGCATACCTACCGCAGAACACAAAAGCGTTCACAGGGAATTCTGACAGAAGTTTGTAAAAAGAGCTATGGGAAAAAAACATTACCAACTGAGGGAAATGTTTAAGAAAAATAATGTAGTTGATGTCAGTGTAATTTGATACAGCTTTATTTCACATCTTAGGCTCTGATGGTTTCTAGAGCTTATCATTTGGGATTTACTGAGCATTCAAACTGAAACCATGCAGGCTAGACAAAGCCTTCTGAACTGTAAATTTCCAAACAGCGCTATTGCTTTTCCTGGCACATTCAAACCTCAGCTTGTCCTTGGAATGCAACAAAAATTTCCTGCAGATTGCAAACTGATGTTGAATATAGACATGCAGATGGGTACTCAGAGCATATGACTGTGTAATTATTTCTCTTGCATTCATTTGCATAAAAGTATACAGCTTATTAGAGCTTAAGTTGTCCTCCTTTCCTGTATAGTAAAAAATAGAAATATTTTCAGAAAATTATTCTCACTGTTCATATGATTAATCACAATAAGATATTTAAATTCTCTTTCAAAGACGTGCAATACCTTTCAAGTAATGGAAGGGGAAGAGGGGAAAGAAGGGAGGGATAATAAAATATATCCTAAACACGACAGGCAATGGCATTAGCTGCCATATTTAAAAAGGGCTTTTTGGTAGCCATCTCTGTGACTTCACTGAAAAAAAATAGTGCAGACTGTGGTATTTTCTAAAAATGCTATTGAGCTGAATCTGTAGCCTATCTGACATGGTTTATGAACATTATAAGTCTACGTTGAACACATGGAAGAGCTACATGTTTAGAGTTACAATAATGACTTTTAAAACTAATAAATAATTTGTAAAAATTGTTTTTTCCACGGATGAAATAGCATTCTGTTACAATATTACAGCTTTTGCTTTTTAAATATTGCTTTCATGAGATCTGGTTCCATTGGGAATGTAATTTCTCCTGTAGTACATTTTGGAGGGTTACATACAAAGGCTTTAAATATCAGCATAGGAGTTGTGCTTTTGTTCACTGAGAGCGCACAGCAAGTAGGAAATTTTGACACAATAAACTACTGACCAGCCTTTGAATTCATATATCAGATGTGCTATACAGCATAAGACATGGTTAATAACTGATGATATTATTTATACAAGTGGCCAAGGCTTATTGTTTTTAAATTACGGATAGTGACTTATGCCTTACAGCAAAGAATCCCACTTTCTGTACTACAACAAAATGAGGAATAATTGTAAATCTGAGAAAAACAATGTATTTTCTCAGTGTTTTGATATTACACTTCATATTAAGTTAAATATAAGAATACGTCAAATCAATACATCAATATATCCTTTTCTGAATTTTTTTTCCTTTACCCATTTCGTTCTTAGTGATTAGATTTTACCTTTATCTGCTGTGTAGTACATTATTAATTTCTTCTTTTAATGGAAATTACAGCTTCATTTGCCACCAGTGACATTTCAGCCTGTAAGAACAATTCATCTTCCTCCTCTAGATGATATTTTTGTCTGTAAGCACACCAAGATCAGAAATATTTTGAATATTATGAACTCTATTTCTCAGCCTATAAAATCAGCTACTAAATTTTATCAGTATCAGTTAGACAATATAGTAAAAAGACATGCTGAAAAGTCTTCAGGTGTGATTGTGGCTACTATTTCTGATAAGTTCACTCCAACAAAGGGCCTGTACTGCTTCAGCAAGAATAAATATTATAAGTACCCCAGTGATAAGAAAGAAGAAATTCAAAACAATTTGAAATGGACAGAAGCTGAGATAGCTGCCAATATGGAAAAGAATGACCAGAAGAAGTCTCAGTTTTCAGTGGCTTGTGAGAATGTAGATATTATGACCCAAGACAGTTTTTGTGATGATAATCTTTTTTACCTGAGCTCAAGTAATACTGTGATAAACTGTGGAATATTTACAGCTCTGTGTCATATGTCAAACAACACAGACCTTTTAAGAGCTGGCAAGAAGGAAGAAAGAGTGGAGAATTCCTATAGAACTGGTATAGAAGAGAATATTACAGAGATGTCGCTGGATTGTAGACCATGTGAAGAGGCTGAGAGTGTACTCTTCATTCTTGGTGATCGTAATTTAGATTCTTCATGTAAAAATGAAGTGATTGAGTCCTGCCATGTCTTTGAAGATCATTCTGTAGCTGCAGTAATTCCTGGAGTAGAAGTGCAAGGTTGTTCTGGAAAACAAACAGAAAATAATGTTTGTCTTCTCAAATTTGAAATGGAAAAAGAAGCAATGTCAGAAGTGACTGCAAAAGGTCAAAGTGAGCTCGTTCCTGTTGTCCATGTTACGTTCCCTGAACAAGAGCCATGTAAGAAACCACACATCGCTAAACATCCTGCCAGAAAAAGGAGCACCATCCGTAGCCTGCCTCCTCATAACAGTCAGAGCTTCAACATTCTTGCTCGCAAAGACAATGACAAATGTGAGATAAAGATGAATAGAAAGAAATGTTCATCAAAATCTAAAATGAGTAGCAAGAGAAGGACACCTGAAGGCTTAGTTGTTTCTGATGAGATTTCCATAAAACATAGTACACAAAAAATGAATGCCAAGAGGCAGATTTTTCCATCTTTGCAACTGCCATGCGTGGAATCTGAGACTTTCCTGAAGTGTCAAAAAAAAATACCTCAAGCCAACAAATGTCATTTTCTTCAGAGTGCTCAGAAACTTAAAAAGCAAAGTTCCTCCTGCAGTTGCAAAAATCTAGTTATCTCAAAGAAACCTGTTACTCCGCTTTCTCTACAATATGCACAATGTGCTTCACATTTTGTACAACTGAAATACAGTGATATGTTCAAGAAAATAAATTCAAATGACAAAGGCCCAGATGTTTATGAAATGTTTGGAACTCCTGTCTATTCCCACATGCGTGAGCTTGACCAACTTGAGAACAGTTTTTACAGAGATGTTTGTTCTGCTCCACCTGGAGGATGCACTGCTTGCACCTGCAGTTCTACCTGCATTAAAAGAAGAGACAGCAGCCGAATAAGAAATACTCAAAAGAGAACACATTGTAAGCCAAAGAAGACCATATCTGGCACTAAACAAAAGCAGAAAGGCTTACGTGCAAACAACAAAAGTATTGAATTGAGTGGTAGCAACACAGAGCAAGATAATGTAATATCTTCTGGTCCAGATTGTCAAATGCAAACTTCAAGTAGCATGACATTGTTTCATGGAGACACAGATGAGCTTTCACAGTCAACCAAGCAAAACAAAATTATTTCAAATTCAAAGTTATCAACTATTAAAGAAGCCTCTTTGGAGCAGTCTCCAGACAGTCAGGATCTATCCAACCATCAGATAGCTGCTTCCTGTAGCCAGGATCAGCTCAGTGATAAAGACCACACAGAATGTGCTGCTCTAAGTAACAGTTTGTTAACAGCAGACCAGAACATTTGTGTACCCCCATACAGAGTGGATATGAATGACTTCAAAGGCCTGGAATCAGAACACGCCTCCTTAGAGACTGTAAATCAAGGAGAAGCATTGCCCTTTTCAGATAGACTGGACTGTCAATTCCTTACAAAACAATTATGTCACAGTTGGGCATACACACCTCAAAACAGTATTTTGGCAAATGAATTCACTCAGCCTCCAGTGATTCCGACAACAAGTGTTACAAGCCCCCATTTCCAGACAAGTGGAAACATTTTGTCTTGGGCAGGTGATAAGGATGTAACTGATGAGTTGCTTTGTTGTCTGGCTGCAGAATTGCTTATGCTTGAAGAAAAAGACATCCACTCTTCAAGAACAAAATACACAGGTTCTAAAATGCAGAATACCTATACTAAAGAAGAAGGAAATACAATGAACAGAGATGGAGAAATAGTAGATAAAGATCTAGAGAAGGTAATATTAAATTTTTGTAACTTGATTGCTCCTTTAAGTGGTGCTTCAACAGAGTGTTGGATGAAAGATGAGTCTGCATGTTAACTAAATAATCAGTGCTTAACTAAAGTACAGGTAATATGCGCTCATTAATGGTCAAGTCTCTTTTCCTTGGGCCAGATGCCCACTGGGTCATCCAGTGTTCAGCTGAGGATACTGATGTTAGATGCTGCCTGTCTGACATGAGCCAGATGGTACTTAGGCTTGACTGACATTGCCAGGAAGACTTAGATGCTGGATCAAGTTAAACTGAGAAATTATAGTGAAAAAAGGGAGAGGCTTTTTTAATTGGTTTAACTACAAGTATTGGCTTATCACGGCTGTTTAAGTAATGTTTAATTAAGCTTCAAGTTCAGAAGGCTTGGTTGGATTCTGGCTCTCACTCAGTGAAGAACCTTCATCTACTAATGAGCTTACCTACCAGTACTGCTTCTCCTTTACCCTCTTAGATTTTTCTCTATTTAAATTAAAAATTTACAAGGACAATTAATTCACTACATTTTGATTCCTTATGTTTCTGCAAACACAGATGCCAATTACACGTGCATTAACAAGGTGGATATTATTTCCACCTTATTTTCCTTATTATTATCCCATTCTAGGGATCTGTGGCTGGGCACAGTAATTATTGTCTTTTTTGAAGCAGTCTTCTTCTTTTGAATTCCCATTCAAATTGATTTCACGAGGCTTGGATTATATGTTACCTAGGGCAAATTAATTGTCACATTCACCCTTAAGCTTAGCAAACTCTAGCTATATGACCAAAAAATAAAATAAAATAGTAAGCCAATATATATCCTTTTCTTTCAAGTGTTCCTTCAGCCTGGCTTGCTTTCAATGGCAAAAAAAGATGGCATGCTGTAATCTTCAGATCGTGCACTATGGGGATACATACTTGCAAATATTTCTGTAGTCTTAGGTAGTGTAGCCAGCCATTGATGTTCCAGGCAAATATTATATATATATAAATCTGTAGAAAAGGTTCGTGCCAGGTGAAAGTTACTTTCTATTAAAAAGTAGTGATAATATGAGGCCTCGTTTTTCCTTTCTTTCTCCCCACACTAACCATCATGTTCCAAGCAGAGTTACAGAAAAGCCTTTTTGGCTTCAAGTGAAGAAAGTGGACTGCTAAACTTTGATGAATCTATTCAAGTACCAGGAAGCAATTTAAATAACAAGGATACTATCATGTGGACAAGAGGTGAAGTCCTTGGAAAGGGAGCCTATGGCACAGTAAGTTTTAAGTATCAGTATGCTAAGAGATGTGCTCCTCATTTCTGAGCTACATCTTACCTTATAAATGACTACTTCCTTATTCAACAAATAACTTTAATATTTTGTATTATACCGTGAGACATGAAACATGGCAAAAACAAAAATAGAATTCAAAATAAGTAATCATACACTTTAATTCATGTTTCATTTTAATAAATGCTAGTTTCATTGTAGGTATACTGCGGTCTGACAAACCAGGGACAATTAATAGCTGTAAAGCAGATTGTTTTGGATACGTCAGATCAGCTGACTACAGAAAAGGAGTATCAGAAGCTGCATGAGGAAGTTGACCTTCTGAAGACACTGAAGCATGTCAATATTGTAACTTATTTAGGAACTTGTCTGGAAGACAACATCTTAAGTATTTTCATGGAGTTTGTTCCTGGTGGCTCAATTTCCAGTATTCTTAATCGTTTTGGTCCATTGCCAGAAACCGTCCTTTGTAAATACACAAAACAAATTCTAGAAGGGGTTGCATATTTACATGACAATTGTGTAGTACATAGAGATATCAAGGGCAATAATGTTATGCTTATGCCAAATGGAATAGTAAAGCTGATTGACTTTGGCTGTGCCCGCCGTTTAGCTTGGGTAAGCTTCAGCGGCACACACAGCGAGATGCTCAAGTCTGTGCATGGGACTCCATATTGGATGGCACCAGAAGTTATCAATGAATCTGGATATGGGAGGAAATCAGACATCTGGAGTGTTGGCTGCACTGTATTTGAGATGGCAACAGGAAAACCACCGCTGGCTTCCATGGACAGGATAGCAGCCATGTTCTATATTGGAGCCCACAGAGGACTGATGCCTTCCCTACCTGATCGATTCTCTGGAACTGCAGTGGACTTCGTCCATGCATGCTTAACCAGGTATGTAGTTTTTTAACCGAAAGAGAGAAATGAAGTTAGTTTATATAGTGGAGATTGTTCATGGGAGGTTAGATTACCTCTTAAATGATACATAAGTCTGTGTAGAAGAACTTACTGTAAATTCTTAGGTTTTAAAATATTTCGGGAAAGCCATTAAATAACAGTGTACATAAAAGAGATTTACTGTCCATAATGATATTTTAAAAAGTCACAAATTCCTTTTCCTGTAGGCTTTCTACCCAGCATTTGCTTTTCCTGTAATTTTCACGCACAAACATGTTTTAGACAAATGCTGGATAATTTTCTTTGACCTGCCTCACTGTTTCAATATCCACTGGCTGAGTCTGGCCTGAGTCTAGCAGGTTGTTTTGAGGACAGTATTCTAAATGAAAGAGCTTTCACATAATTCTTGTCTCCTGCAGCAGAAATTCTGTTGTCACTGCCAGTACAGGAAATGCATATTTAGTAGAAACATAAAGTTCTCTATAGTTAAAACAAACAAGCATTCGCCCATTGTAAGAATTATTCCTGTGGTGCTTATTTCATTTTAAATACAAGTCTTGTCCTGGACTTATACATGGACTATCCATTTCAAGAGATAAGTTCCTGATGCCCACAGGTGGTCTCTGTGAAATTAATAGCGAATAAATAAATTAATAGCAAATAAATAGCAGCCTTTTACATGTATCTGAAGATCAGATTTTGGCACTAGGGGGAAGTGAGCATGGCAGTGGCCTTGGAGGCAGGAAGCATGAATTCTAATCTTTGGATTAGAATTGTTATGACATTGTTCTATGTGAACTGTGTAACAATAACCAGAAAAACTGTTGTTGGTAAATAGCAACATATATACTTTGACTTCAAGAAAACAGTAGTTAGAAGGAATTGTTTAGTTAGAAGGAAGTACACAGGTAGAGTTTTTAATACAGTATTTACCTTATAAAACAAATAAAAACGAAACAACCACCACCAGCAAAAAACAAACAAAAAACCCATGTGCATCTGTAGTGGCAAAATTTTAACATATCATCTCACCATTCCTCAAATATAAATGACTCCTTCATTTCTCTCTTTCCCATTAGTTTATTATTTAAGAAATCAGCATTATTCTTTTTCCTGTTTTGTTTTTCAAAAAAGGCCAAACGAAGGGTTGAAAAGACCCAAACTCCTTAGCTCTAGAAATACTGTAATTCCAAATGGCCTTGTTAACATGTATTATGTTGATTGGAGATGACAGAATAGACTGACAGACACAAATCACATTCCTTAAATACATTTTTGGTGCACCTGAAACAGCCAAATGTACAGAATTAGAATTCTATGTTTTGGAAAGATTTTAGTGGAGGAATGATTTTTGTAATAAATTACTTCACTTTTATAAGTCATAAATGCCAACTATATCTTCCCATAAATTCTGCCCTTCTCACTCTCAGCCTTATAAAAAACAAAACCAAACAAAATACAAACCTGAAAAGGACTAATCACTTGAGAAATAAGAAAAAGAAATGGCTTAGTATGCATTTAGATTTTACAAATAATTACATGCTATCCATGCACATCCATTTTTTGTACTGATTTTTCAAATCCTTAATGCAGAGATCAACATGAACGCCCTTCTGCTCTGCAGTTGTTGGACCATCCCTTTGTGAAAGGAAGACAGTGAATTGTTCAGAACTCTTGTCCAGTGAGTATACATTTTCTATTATGAAAAATATTTCCAATTGTGAAAAATATCAGAAGGAACTGAAGTTAAAAGTAACAGCAGAACATACTACAGATCGGTAGTGGAGGCAGTAAGTCTATTTTTAGACAGTGCTTAACGCTTTTTTTGCCATATCTGTACTCACTGGAATGGGCATTCATTCACTATGAACACAAGGCCACACATTTTGTTGTTTCTGAGGAGGTTCTAGAAGGAAGAAAACCCACTATCACCAGCACATGACAAGTAAGGTAAGTTGGGAGTGCCAATTTTCTGTAAAAACCTATGGAACGTGAATGGTACCAGCAGAAAGCTTCATGGATGCAGAAAGCTTTGTGAAAGCTCTACTCAAACTCATAGATCTGAGTCTTCAAATGTGTTTGTGAAGATCCTGTTGAAACTCCAAACCATGCAATTATATTGGCATAAAACATACTGAAGTAGTTGTTCAGTTAGATGGGCCTTTTAATTGTAGCTAGTGAATAAAAAAAAACTAGGTTGTATCTTCATTAAGCTAAAATCAAGGTAGTTTCTTAGTCTCTCTATAATTATGTATTTGAGATTTGAGACCATCTTTTTTTAACAATGCATGCCATTTTATGGACAGTTTTGGGTTACAGATGGGTTGAGGTTGGAAGGGACAGCTGGAGATGGTGTATTCCAACTGCACTGCTTATGGCAGAGCTGACAGATGCAGGTTGCTCAGTTACTTGTCCTTTGGCTTTTGAGTATCACCAAGGATGGAAACTCCATAGCTCCTTTAGGCAGCGTGTTCCAGTGTTCAAATATCCTCAGACTGAAAATAAAATATTTGAGCAGACTGTCTTCTAATTCAAGTTGTGCCCACTTTTTATTGTCCCGCCACTGGATAACACAGTGGAGTCTAGCTCTATCTGCTTGACTGCCCCTCATCAGGAACTGATACACACTGATAGGATTCTGTGAGCTGCCTGCCTTCTTCAATCCAAGTGATGTGCTGTAATTCTCAAACTTCTGTTTGGTGATACAGAGCAGCAGAAGCATAGGAGCATTACCTTTCTCTTGTTTGCAAAGGCTGTAAGGTGCCATTTGAATCACTAGAGAAACTACTGCTAATTTTCAACATCCTTTACCTGAAACAGGAGGGTAAATTTTATTCTGAGACTTGAGCTATTATGAGAAACACTTGAGTGAGCACCACGTAGATGACATACAACAGTCTCGGTCTGTACCATTTTACAGGTAGTTATACTAACTAGCATCTAACCTACTACTAACAGAATGTAATTAAAATAAATTTGAAAAATGTTATCATACATCGATATAAGATGCAGGCATTAGCATTTAGATTGTCCTCTTTCTGATGGGGCTTCCTTCCCCGTATAGTTAAGATTCTGGGGGAATAAGACACAAAATGTGATGAGCTTTATGACCCTGTGAGCAGCTAGGTTCTAGGAAGAAATGCAGCAAAACTCAGCCCTTGAACTTTTAAGGGCTGAGCCCCCAAGTTAAAGGCCCTGACTTCTGCACCAGTAGCAATATCAAAAATGGGTATTTCACAAAATGGAAGGAAGGAAAGCAATAAAATGTTGGTTTATATAAGATCAACTTTCTGCAGAGCATTAAACATTTCAGTTACTTAAATAGCTTTTTAATCTTACTTTATTCCAGTAGCCTGATTTCAGAGAGCTATTTGGTCTAAATTTCATAAAAATGAGGAGAAATCAGTACTTCTAGCAAAATTCTTTATTAATAGTTTTTGTAGGTATGATGTCACATAACAATGACAGAACATCATGCCAGTATAAAGAGAAATCTTAGCATTACAGAAATCTTCAAAGTTTAAACAGTTATCAGTCCCACTTTGAGGAATACCAGCTGGTTCTCCTGTCAAAATCCATGGTAACTTGAGCATCTTCACATTAAAGTACCTTGCAGAATAAAGGTAGGAGCCCTGGCACATGAACTCAGGTAGGCTGTACATAATTCCATAATGTATATTAATTCTTCTTAGATTAGTGTCTCCAAAAAAGCTGCAAAGTAAACATGAGTTTTTACTTAGCATGAAGTGATACTGAAATGAGCAGGGAAAGAGTAGGAATGCTTTAAAGACATGCAATTAATTAAAAATTTTCAGAGCTGTGAACCTTCCTTCTTACGCACATCTTATATGCAAAACTAACATCTTCTGTTGAAGACTGGGTTCTCTACTATTCATGTTAACAACTGTTATTTAGAGTTTAAATGTCATGTTTAGTTCAGCTAATTAAACTGAAGTTGACTCACAAAAAAAAAAAGTGTTAAAGTTTGTAAAACCTGAGCCTGACAATTTTACCAAAACGTGAAAGTGAATTTTTGCTTTTGTTTAACCAGATTTAGAAAAGGAGATTGTTGTCTAATGCCAGTGCTTGCAACAAAGATTCTTTCACCTTAAGCCTGCTTCAGAACAGGAGATATGTGACTGCGTATCAGCCCCGTGCTCAGCACAGCTAAACAAAAAATGGTGTTGATTTAGGGCATCTGGGGTAGCTCAGCTGGGTCTGGCAAAGTAGAATATTCTACAGACAAGTCTGACAACTGCATATTTTGTACTTAAGGAGATTATACATTTTCCACATCAGAATCCAGATAATTCAGATAACTTGTTAATAAGGAGAAAAGTTGAAAAACCTTAAGTTTTTTTTTTTTTTTTTAAATGAAGAGTGACTCTGAAAAGGGACACACTTGCCCTATTATTTATTGTATTTAAGGAGAGCAAGCTTTTTTTTTTTTTTTTTTTTTTTAAAAGAAGAGTGACTCTGAAAAGGGACACACTTGCCCTATTATTTATTGTATTTAAGGAGAGCAAGCTTTTTTTTTTTTTTTTTTTTTTAAAATAGCACAGTACTCATTCCTAAAACCGTGGGCCAGAAGCAAGATAGCAATGAAGAATGCATTATAAAGCCTGCAGGCCACCAGGCAGCAGGTCCAGCTATGCTGTAACGCAAAGATTCCTCAACGTTTGGAGTTAAAATTCAAGCATGTCCCTTTACCATTTCAGAGGATACCTAATATTTATTCTATGCAATAACATTTAAAGCTCTGAGCTGTCACTCAGGAAAAAGTTAGCCTTCTTAAGACTTGCCAACCCAACTATTCTGCACTGGTCTTGAAACTACAGACACCAATGACAAAGTATTCCTCTCAAAATACATGCACTGACCTTTTCCTCAAGGACACAGACATCAAGCCCAGAAAACCCACGATCTTTAAGATTCAGGGTCAAAATTATCATCATCTTGCACACCTTTCTCACAAAGTTCAGCAGAAACTGGTGCTATTTGCTACAGCCCTATCTCAACTCCAGTTCTTGCATACAAGATAAAAAGATCAAAAGCTCTCCTGAGGAAATGACTGCAGCCCTCAGAGCAGACTGTCTTTTCTCCCCTAATTCCCAAAAGGAACTCATGCCATGAGGCAGCTTCAGAAAGTGAGGTTTACAGGTATCGCCAAAACAGCCTCTGAACTATAGCAAGAAAACTGGTATAGTTTGGAGAAACATAGAGGAATCAAAACCAAGCACTTCCAACTTTTGAGATTAAAGAGTACTGATTTAGGTTCGCTCTGTCCACCTCTGCAGGATATTCCTACTCCAGGAATGTCATTCCCTGCAGCAGCATGAGAGAGAACTTCTGGCTCCCACCCCCCAAAGTGTAAGGAGTTAAACATTTCAGAGAAGGGAAGGATTAATTAGCTCATTTTAGAATAACTTGAAAGCCTTTTAAGACATTATTTTTAGAGCTCAGTATCAGAATGTGTATTTACAACTGCAATTAAAGCAAACACATTGTTTCCTCAATTCCCTTTACACAAAGAGGACTGGGAACCTTTCCACCCATAAGTCTTACAAGAAGGTTCCTGTCACTCCCCTCTTCCCCTCCCACTTTCCTCCCCCCAGCCATGAAAATAACAAGAAACAAAGCAGTATCAATCATGGCCAATCCCTTTACAATGAAATTACACACAGGCAGGATGAGGGAACAGTTACACGCATCTCTTCAGATGCCATAAAACATCTAGAATTCACCTTTGTAGTGTGCAAATACTATTTACCATGTGTTCCTAAACCTGAGCACCATACAGTGAAGGAAACAAAGGAAATAAATTATACTTCAAATTTACAGTAATTCACTATTTGATTGATTTAATGGAAAATAGTGTTCTTGCCAATAACAAAAAGGGATATTTGCGTCTACAAATGAAGTTGGAAAATTGAACATAGGAAATGGGATAATTTCTGCACAATAGAGGTGAGGTAGGGAATTTTATTGAAAATACGTTTTTTTTTTTTTACAAGTTCTTAGAAATAAAGTTCTCTAATCTCACACAAATGTCTGTACCTCAAAAATTCAGCTATGCTAATATGAAACATTTATATTTACAGTTTGCCAAAAGAATATACAGGACTGCCGGTTTATGCAAATACCGAAGTACCAGATCACAGTGAGATACATAATTTCAGCACTTCCACCAGTAGGAACAGAACTAAGATTCAACATACAAAAGAATCTCACTATTCTCTAAGCCTCCTATCTCACAAAAAGGGAAGATTTTTAATAGTGTTGTAGCAAGGTCTCCACTATTACTTCATTTTACAAATTACATAAATGCATGTACTCAAATTTACAACAAAGAAACCCTGTAATCAGTGAGGAACAGAATAATAGTGTTGTCATTAGCCTTTTATTGCATTTATTCAGTCATTCACTTGTGAGGCTGATGCTGATCCCATTAATTTTCACTCATTCCAAACACTTTACCCAAGCTGAAATTCATACAGCTCACTGATGTGCAGTGGGCTTCAGCCAGGGAACATTAGTGGCATCTTGTTGCGTATCCTCTCCCTCCCTCTCATCCTTTACTACCACCACACCAAATTTAGTTTCAAACACAAAGACAAATACAGTTTCACATATTTACAGTTGCATTGAAAACCAAAACCAATGAATTTTATGGACTTTTTTTTTTTAAACAGAGAAACCAAGAATCAGTTTGGATCTCAATGTAGCATAGCAACATTTTGTCCACAAAAATTCACAATTTCCTAGAATCAAAATAGGAAAGTTCTTTTGAATCAGCACCTTAAGATGAAGACCTATGCTCTTTTCCAATTTGTATTAGACAGGCACTAGTTATCATCCAGACATTTAACTGAAACTCATGACAGTAATTGCTATATTTACATTACAATGTATTGCTTATCCAAAGTGGCTGTGTAAGATGCATTTCATGGCACAGCTATTGAAACAGACTCGAAAAAAAATTAGCGTAGTGCTTTGAAGACAAATTAAGACAATTTACTGCTCTTCCATCCATCTGCCCAAACTGTTGTCTAGGACAGTATATAACCCAGATTACATTTGTTATAAATTGGATCTAATAGTAGAGCTGAGATGGAAAGGAAACAGACTATAAAAAGGATAGAAAATACTCAACAATGCAGAAATGTAACAAAGAGTTTAAATACATTCTGAATGTAGAAAAATAACCAAGTTGGTACACATAATATAGCTTTGCATTTTCTACATGGGCCAAGATTTAAGCTTAGATTTAGCAGAGAAGATACTATTGGGTTTCCATTTAAATATCCCTTAAGCGTAAAAATAGCATCCATAGTTCAAATAAAACTTATTCAAGTAATTACAAGCATTTGCATTACTGGAAACGGAGTATTACATAGTAATTGATATGCCTGTAGTTACCTAACACAGCAACTACCAAATGGGTAGATATCGAACAGTTTGATCATTTAAAGCAAGCTGTAGTAACAACTGAAAGGGCTATGCTTCAGATGTAGCATCTGAGACTTGCATTATTACACAAGCACTAGCTGAATGAGGTGGCTTAGCAAAAGCTTATTTCACATCATTATCACTTCTAAATTAAAACAGATCATTACAAACTGGCTGTTGCTACCATATACTGAGTTTGTGTTGAGGTACTTCATAGCTTATGAGTAGTTTTGAGTAACAACCCAAAAGTTAG